>NC_043702.1:99701157-99731597 GCF_006229205.1 Suricata suricatta
CCGACGGCGGCCCAGCCCGGGGCACCTACTCGCCCCGGCCGCCTAGCATCAGTGAGCATGTGGCGCTGGAGGCCTTGGCGGTGGGGGCGGATGGGGCGGGGCCCGACTTGGGTCTCGGGCTGCCCGAGGACGACCTCGTGCTGCCGGACGACGTGGTCCAGTACATCAGGGCGCACGCCGGCGGGGCCCTGGACAACAGCGCCTCGCAGGCCTATCTGCCTGAAAGCACCTGCTACTCCGAGAACCCCAAGCTGCCCAGCCCGGGGCTGCACGGTCCGCACAGGATGGTGACCGCCGACTCCAACGGGGGCCCCTCCGCCCCTGTGCTGGAAGGCTGCCAGCTGGGCTACGGGGCCCCCTCGAGCCTGAACAAAAACCATATGCCTGTGCAGTGGAACGAGGTGAGCTCGGGCACCGTGGACACCCTGGCCAGCCAGGCGAAGCCTTCGTCCTTCCTGCAGGGCAACCTGGTTGGGGTCCCACAGAAGGCGGCTTCCGGCCAGTACCCAAGCTATAGCCCACAAGGCCTGCCGCTGAGCCCTGGAACCCTGGAAGGCGGCCAGGGACACTTCCAGCCCTGTGGGCGAGGCCCCAATGCGCCAAGGATAAATTACATGCAACAGCTACGGCAGCCGGGGACAGGGGGCCAATGTTCCAATATGACCTCCCCTGTGAGCCCCCACACCAACTATGGCCAAGCCCACTCCCAGCTGAGTCCCAGTACCATGGGTGGGACCTTGAACCAGTACCCCCAATCCTATAACAACATGGCAGCCAAGCCAGCCCACTTGGGGCTCCCACAGCAAATGGAGATGGCTCCCGAAGCCACCATGATGGCCAGCAGCCACAGGGAACTTGGAATCTCCAATCCAGCCCTGGCTGGGATGCCACCACTTCACACTGCCCAGAGCTACCCACAGCAGAGCCATCACCTGACAAACCCCATAAGCCAGGAGAGCTACCGCCAGGGCCCCAACCTTCTACCTTCCCAGCAGCCTGGCTTCCTGGAGCCCCAGCAGGGCACCATGGGGGTCGCAGGATCAAGCTTTGGCCTCGTTCAACCCCGGCCACCTGCTGAGCCCAGCCCTGCTGGCTGCCATCGTGGGGTGCGTGCTGGGTTGCAACTGGCCTACGCCAGAGCCGCCAGCCATGCCATGGCCGCTGTGTCGACCAACCAGGAGATAGACGTGCCCAAGGGAGTTATGGGTAATGTGGTGTCCCAGCCTCCCCAGCCACCCCCACAGGACACGAGTGGGACCCAGGACCACAGCATGCTCTACTACTATGGCCAAATCCACATGTATCAACAGAATGGAGGCCTAGAGAGCCACATAGGCTGCCAGGTCATGCGGCCCCAGCCACCACAGCAACAGGCCTGCCCGGACAGCATCCAGCCCCAGCCTTTGCCCTCCCCAGGGGTCAACCAGGTGTCCAGCACCGTGGACTCCCAGCTGCTGGAGGCTCCCCAGATTGATTTTGATGCGATCATGGATGATGGTGACCACTCGAGCTTGCTCTCAGGCGCCCTGAGTCCTAGCCTCCTCCACAGCCTCTCCCAGAACTCCTCCTGCCTCACCACCCCCCGGAACTCCCTGACTCTGCCCTCCATCCCCACGGGCATCAGCAACATGGCAGTCGGGGACATGAGCTCCATGCTTACCAGCCTGGCCGAGGAGAGCAAGTTCCTGAACATGATGACCTAAGTCCCCAACCCCTGGTGCTCCGGGGAGCCAAGGGAAGCTTCATTTCCCACTGCACGGTTCTATTTTGTCTTTTTCCAAAAAAAGTATTAAATAAGTCTGAGGGAGTTTTGCTAGTGGTGGGTCCAGACCACCAAATGCTTTAAAGGCAGGCTTATGGACGTCCTGTCTGGTCTTCTTTTGGATTCTTTTTCGGAACACTTAAAAAAGTCTCAATGAGAATGACTGAGGTAGGAGCGAAAAACTCGTTTGCACAGTGCTTCCCAGCCTTCAGTGTTTATAGGACCAAATTGTTCTGGCTTCATCACCTCTGTCATTTGGCCGATGAGGGATTGCATTGGCCAGAGGCTTTCCAAGTACACGAGGAAAGAGCATAGAGAATCTGAAAGCCATACTGGATATTCCAATCCAGGAAGAGAAGTTTCTCATTCCCACACCTGCAAGGTAAAGGAATTCCTGACCGCCTGGAATTCTTCTATGAAGCTTACTTCTTGAGGCCTCTAACGTCCCCGGGGCCCAGCAGAAGCAAAAAGGTTTTAAGCTGGATGACTTGGAAACTCATCCTGATTCCAGGTTTGGTAGAGCTGGCCTCTCTACCCTGCAAAGCCAAGGTTGCACCTGGCAGACTGTTCGAGCTTATATGAATGACTACAGTATGGAAGGTATTACCAGAAAAAGGAAAGAAAAACTGTAGTGCTTGGGGCCAGCCCAGAAGCTGCCCTGGCGCCTCCAGACCGTGTTTACAGTGTCATGCATGCAGAATGTCGTCCTTCTTGGGAAGAACACTTCTAAATACCTCGGGTCTGCCGGAGCTGCTGGGGGTTAGGGCTGCACCCAGGTAAGCCGAAGCCTGGCATGGGGCCTCCAGGCAGTGGGAGAGCACCAGGGACCCCGCCTCAGGCCACCCTGGAGATCTCCCCTAGGAAGAGGAAGTCGTATGTTTACCCAATCCTGTTTTTCCAATGCACTGTCCGCCCACTTTACCGTGGAAAACCCCAGGACTCTGACGGCAGCCTCTGCCCAGGCTACCCCCCGCTGTGTTGTCTGCTTGCCTGCCGCTCAGTGGTCCGTACCGAGGTCCAACACGCAGTCCCAGGGCCTTCTGAATTCCCTTCCCGCTGTCCTCCTGTTCGTTCCAAAAGGCACGATAACATGCACGGTGTTTTGGGTGGGGCTGAGAGGCTGAAGGGGCCGTTTCTCGGGACCCTGAGGGACCACCACTGAATTTTCCCGTTCATTGTGACCAAGCCCCACCTGGAAGGGGAATTCGGAACTGGCATCAGTAGACATCATTCCTGAATGTACCATAGGGCGAATCGATGCCTCCTTCCCACCACACACACACACACACACATGCACACCCCTCACACCTTTCCCATGCTGAATTTGTGGCGACCGTACCGAAACCAACCACACCACTATGAGCCTGATAACCGTGACCCCAGCTTCAACCATGACAGGGCCAATATTTTCCCCGGGCCCTCTGCATCCCAGAACATCAGATGCTCTGTTAGGGTCCAGAGACAAAGCCAAATCCAAATGACAGCCCCGGGACCCCTCAAGGGGTGTGGGCTCCGTGGCAGTGTTCGTTCTCTCCCTGAGCTAGGATTCCACTAGCCGTCCCCAGCCTGTGTATAATCTGTACAGAAGGTGACATCCCTGAAAATACTGTAGGAGACCCATCCAGCCAAATTGATATCTCCAAAATATTTAGCTTTTTCTACATGCTATGAATTGAGATGACATGCTCAACTTGTAAATACGTCTTTTTGTACATTAAAAAAGTAATTTTTTCATAATTTATTTGGTCTATCTGCTTTTCCTTGACAGTAGTTAATGAGAACCCGGGCAGTAAATTTGGTGCATTTGAACAGAAAGGAGACCATATTTTTTTCACAACGGTGTCAAAATTGACTGCCCCGCCTTCACCCAGAAATGTGTAATGCTGAGGCATTTACTAGCTGTTGGTTTGTTGTCTCTGGGGGTGAAGGGATGGGCAGGGCTTGACGATTTACAGTGACTGTCGGAATGTTCTTCTGGCAAGCTGATGTGAGCATCTCGGTCAGTTTGCTGAGAATCATGCGGACCAGACCCAGGTATATTTCCTAGCACTCGCCCCTAGCAATGCTCATGTCAGGATTCCCTCCTTGGAGGCTATCTGATGAGCACTTTTGAGTCAGGGTGGGGGTCACAGGAAAAGACCAGCAAACCCCTGTGCTCTGGTGCAGTCAGAAGGAGAAAGGACAGGCAGGTGGAGCCCCCTGATACCCCACAGCCAGCCCTGGGAAATGGGGCCCTTGAGCAGGAACTCCACCCAGGAAGTGGTCCTGGCAGGTGCACAGGGAGCACTCTGATCTAGCAAGCAGCGGTCAACAATTAAGCAGCAGCCAGGCCACTCCAGGAACCCTCAGGGGACCAGTGAGAAGGTCATGCAATCACCTGGGACGATTTTGGGGGCAAAAAAATGGAGAGGAAGGCCAAAGAGGAGGGTTGGGGAGTGTAGAAGGCTCCTTCTGTAGGGCTGGGTGCTCTGGGCCTCTGAACTTCCTCATCTCCATGAGAAAAACCTTGGCCCCCAGCTCAGAGAGTCCAGAACCAAAGCCACATAGAGGCATTCAGCTCTGTGGCTTGTAACTGAATGGAGTAAAGAAAGGCTCTCTGGTCAAAAAGGTAGGAAGCCTCTAAGGAAAATAAAATTTAGCAGGATTCCTTTCTGCGAGGCATCCCAAAGTCTTCCCTGTGTGTCTGTCTGAAGTTTCCTGATGGAAAGACGGCTGCTGGAGTCACACTCCCAGCCTCCTCCTCCACTGGGAAGACTCGCCTAGCTGACTGCACCTTCGGGAGGAGGAAGCAAGGGGGCCTGGCTGGGCCCTATCTCTGCGTCCATCCACTCTTATCTCACACCTTCTCTGCTTCACCACATGGTATGTCTCTAGAAGCAGCTCTGCCCTGCTTTGGGGTAGAGGAGGGCCACAAGTTCAGTGTTGCCTGAGACTTGAGTCACAGCCTTGAGCTCATCATGGCCATTCAGCTGAGCCCATCAGTTTACTGTGGCCACACTCACGCTGCATACCAATATCCGCGAAGCTTTGGCACAGTAGGCATCTTCTGAACTTAGGAATCTGGGCCAACTGAGGGTTGGCCGATCCAGGTTGGGCTGGGCTGGGCACCTCTGCCCAGCTCAGGGCAGCCAATCCAGTCAGCTTGGCTGGGGAACAAGTATCTGCCTCTCACCCTCCTCCTCGGGCCAAGATGCTGGCCTGGCCATCACCTTCTTGTGGCGACAGCAGATGCACAAGAAAATAAGCAGGAAAATGGGCCTCTGCTCACAACCAGTGCCCCATGGGCCACCTCATTCTCCTGCCCAAAGCAAGTCACACGGCCAAACCTGTCGTCAGTGACATCGGCAAGTGCTTTCCTTCTATGGAAGGGAGAGAGAGAGAGTAAATATTTCTTAACAGTACATAATTCAAGGGCACCTGGGTGGCTCAGTCAGTTAAGCCTCAACTCTTGATTTTGGCTTAGGTCATGATCTCACAGTTCATGAGTTCGAGCCCCACACTGGGCTCTACATGGACAGTATGGAGCCTACTTGGGATTCTTTCTTTCCCTCTCTCTCTGTTCTTCCCCTGCTCTCTCCCTGTCTCAAAAGAAATAAACTTTAAAAAAATGATACATAGTTCACCACAGTCCACCCTCATCAAGACTGTGATCCATGTCCCTCCCACATGTACAGTATACTCAACCCAGACCCTCAAAGTCTATCCAATCAATCATCAGGCTCAAAGTCAGGGATCTTGTGATCTACACATGTTTTGGATGTGGCTCTTCTTGGCCCAGAGTCTTAGGAACTGGGAAGAAGCTCTCAGCCCACAACACGCATACATATTCCCAACAAATAGTGGTGGCCCCAAACTAAGTTCACTGCATTTACCACTCAGCCACTGGTCCATAGTATCTGACACCTACTGGTGCCCCCACCAGGTGGAATGTTCCCTGAATGGCTTTGTTGTCCATTGTGCTCCACAGCTCTGGCTTCCACTGTTGGGGCATTCTTTTTGCACCAACCCTTTAGCTTCTAAAAAGGCCATTGGGAAGCATGCCTTTTGTGAGAACAAAGTAACTCTTCAACCTCTTCCTGTGGGAAGGAAGTTAGGAGCCTGAGATCCTTTACATTTCCAGCACCTTCTGTCCCCTTTATTCCACATATTTACCCACCCTGTGGGTTTTCTGCATATTTGATTCCAGGCTACTCTGTGCCTAAAGCCACACCTGCATCCCTTTAGTGACGTGCCTCACCCTACATTGGATGACCTGTATCTCATGCCATGCTATGTGAGGCCATGCCCTGAAGGTTTCTAGGCACCCTGTTGTCACTGAAAGGTATTCTAGAGCCATATTATTTCTTCCAGGATCCGTAGACAAAGAGCATTAAAAGCTTTGACTTTGTCTTTTGTGCCATATTTCACTTGGTTGGGTTCAGTATCCACCTCCATCCCAAACCAAATCTAAATCTGAATATTTTAGTGGCTGGAGAAACTGGAGATGAGAAATAATTTCATTTTCTAAATTCCACTTAAAATTGGCCAGGTCCTTTCTGAATTCATGTCTTACTCATAGTACCTTATCTTTTATAGCTCAAAAAAGCTCATGTTTACAACCTTCAGCCTGGAAACCAGCCCTGACAAATTCCACAAATTCATAGGAATGCTTTCTCCCTCCCAAATTACAATAGGCAATAATTTACCAAACATTTCTTTACCACACTGCACACAGGTCACCATTTGTCTGGCAATTTTTCCAACCTCCTCTAAATTTCCTCACAGTCCAGTTCCAAACCTATGCTACATACTTTTGGACTTTGTTACAGCTTCTCCCATTTAGGTACCAGTTTCTGAAGAAACTAACTGTAGCCCCAGAAGGCTGTCTAACAAAACTCACAAGATTCCTCAAGCATACAACAAGCAATTATTTCACTCAGAAGTCCACATGTCAGCTGAGGGGGGCTTGCCTAAGCTGGGTTCACCGACGCAGCTCAGCTCCTGCTCCTATGCCTTGTCCCCTGGAACCAGACATTGCTTTAACATCTATTGGCAAAAACACAATTGCCCAAGAGCAAGCAAAACCTCAGGAAACCTCTTAAGATCTCGGCTTGGAACAGGAAGCAAGTCACATGACTATGTCCCAACTCAATGGAAAAGGGAGGAATATGTCTCCTATAGAATCTAGCAGACAGATGTGCTAACAGTAACCCAACCTACCACATCTGACCAGCTTCGATTATATTAAGACTGACATAGACCACATCTGTCTCCCAAGTCTGTATTTTAGTTGGTTTTTTTTTAAAGTATGTTTATTTATTTTTGAGCAAGAGAGAGACAGAGCATGAGCAAGAGGAGATGCAGGGAGAGAGGGAGACACAGAGTCCGAAGCAGGCTCCAGGCTCTGAGCTATCAGCACAGAGCCTAATGTGAGGCTTGAACCCACGAACTGTGAGATCATGACCTGAGCCGAAGTCAGACGCTCACCCGACTGAGCCACCCAGGTGCCCCTTTAGTTGGTTCTAAACCCAAAAAAGGGACAACAGTGGGGCCATTCATTGGTACTCTGTAACCAGTGATGTGTCTAAGCCAGTTCCTATCACATGCATCTCTTCCCAGCTCTGTCTTCAGAGACTTCACACTGATGACTTGAAACTGGCTGTGTTGGAAGAATTTACACCATGGAAATCAGCACAACTGAAGGCTTTCCCTCCTCTTCTCTGGAGAGCTGTGGTCAAACGTTCGTCAGTACACAAGCTAACATACTCAAGCACGTGAGCTGCCAGTAGCCCGATATGCCCAGAGGCCTTTTCCAAGTATATATGGCCACACGACGCATTTTGTGGAGACTGTGAGTCCAGAACGGCATGAGTGTGGCTACCTTGGTCATCTAGCTTAGCGGCTTTCAAACCTTAAAAGTCCTGCATTGTTCAAGTGAAATTGGCTATATAAGGCAAAGGACACAGTTAAAAGTGGAGCTCATCTGGCCAAAGTTGGGAGCAAAAGACCATGAATTCTCACACATTCTGTATCATCCCTGCCCCACAGCCCATTCCTCCCTGCACCCAACCGGAAAGCGCAAGGTTGCAGGTCCACAGAGCAGAGCTTGAAAACCAAATCCTGCATCTAGTTTGTGACCAAATAACTGAGGCCCAGAAAAGTTGTGAGCAAGTTATAAAAGAATGAAAACCCTGTTTCTAGAATCCCAGAAGTCAGCTGGGTCCCCTGTCACTCTGATAAACAGGGCACAACCTTCACCCTTCCCTCCCCTGGCCATCCATGAGTTCTTTGAGGTCTCCCGTGTCCAGCACATGCAAACCCATTCTACCTAGTTTGTTTCCAAATTGGATGGTTCTAGAAAGCTTCTTGGAGGAGGGGGAAGTGAGCAAAGGCTTTGAGACGGGCCAGGAGCTGGGTCTTGAGTGGCCCTTTCAGACTGTATTTGAACATAAGGCCACATCCATCTACAAAAATTCTAAATGGAGATTAAACCGTGGAAACTGAAGCTACCCTTAAGAGGTTTTAGGTGTTGTTTTCCTTGTTTTCTGGGGTAGTGTTGGTGGGGAGAGGGAGGAAGAGACAGAAGAGGAAGAAGAAGGGGGCTGCGATCTGGCAGTCCAGAGGCTAAGCAGCCACCGAAGATTTGGGAGCAGTCTCATGGTGGAACCAATAGCTGCCCGGTCACTGTGAGCTGAGGGTCTCTGATGGACCCTTCAAACTCCAAAATGTACCCTACTCACCTTCCAGAAAACGTATCAATCACTAAAGCATGTTTCCTTTGGGGGCAAGCCTTGAAGACCACGGAAAAAGATACTGATGTTATGCAGGATCTTCAAACTTTATGAATGAATGAATGAATGAGCCCATGGGAACACCCTAAGCCCTTACCAACTGTTTCCAGAACCACCTGGAAACTTCCTGCAACCAGATAGTCACAGAGGACACACCTACGTGGTTGCACACTGGCTTTCTTCCATCCACAGGAGCCTTGTTTCTTATCTAGTCCAATTCCAGACACATTCTCTGATCTCAAAGTTCATCTGATGTTCCTGAAAAGTGATTGTTCTTCTAAATCATCTCCTCATCCTCCTCTCTGCCTGCCTCCCCACCTTCCTCCTCCTTTTTCTTCTTTCTCTCTGTCTTTCTCTCTGTCTGTCTGTCTGTCTGTGTCCTTGTCTCTCTCTTAGCCAGTGGACTTGACAAAGAACAAGCAGGTGAGCCCAGCATGTGGTTACATCACCAATATGTACAGCGTGTGTGCAGTGAGTCATGCAGAAGAAGGAGTGATGAGCTTTTGGGAGGGGGAGGGCAGGTGGGGACATGGAAAATCAGCGTGTTGCTCCAGATGTTAACAATGAATAGGAGGTTGTCTGAGGGGATTGGAGATTTCTCATCAGAAGCCATCGAGGCCAGAAGTAAGCAGAGTATTTTTTAAACACTGAAAGAAAAGAATTGTCAACCTCTGTATGCGTGAAAACATCCTTCAGGATGAAGGTAGGAATAGACATTCTCAGATGAAGAAAAACAAAGAGAATTCATTGCCAGCACTCTGTTCTAAAGGCAGAAAGGAAACGATACCAGAAGAAAACTTGGAGCATCTGGAATGAAGGAAATACAACAGAAATGGTAAGTATCTGGGTAAATAAAGTACACTATTCTTCCCCCTTGAATTCTTTAAAAATTGTTAACAGTTGATGAGGCACCTGGGTGGCTCAGTAGGTTGAGCATCTGACTTTGGCTCAGTTCATGATCTCGCAATCCGTGAGCTCGAGTCCTACATCAAGCTCTGTGCTGACAGCTCAGAGCTAAGAGTCTGCTTCGGATTTTCTCTCCTCTCTCTCTCTCTCTCTCTCTCTCTCTCTCTCTCCCCCATTCATGCTCTGTCTCTATCTCTCTCAAAAATAAATAAACATAAAAATATATCTTTGAAAGCAGAGAGTCCAAATCTGATGGGATTTTCAGTGTATGTAGACATCATAAGAAAAAAGTGTCACAAAGCAAGAGGATGGTTAGGGGTAGGTGGAGTTAGGTAACACTCCACTCAGAGTGCTGAAGTACTGAGTCGAAGTACTGAGAGAAGTTCAGCATGTGCGTTGAAATTCTTCCTGTGATCAGTAGACAGACGAACTGTACAAAGGGAGGTAAGCAAAGCCATAATAGAGAAATTGAAATGGAATGCTAGAAAGAATGCTCAAGTAACTCAAAAGAAGTTGGGAAAGGGAAAATGTGAACAATAACAACCACACACACACACACACACACTCATGTGCACACACCAAAGAAAACAGAATAAAGCAGTAGAACTAAGTCCAAACATAGCAATAATTCCACAAAATGAAAATGGTCTAAAGGCATCAATCACAAGCATATAGTTGGAGCACTCTCCCCACCTAATTTTAAGACTTACTGTAAAGCTACCATAATCAAGACAGTGTGACGTTCATGACGGGAAGGACACAGATCAATGGAATGCAACAAAATACCTAAAAACACCACCACCTAACCCTCATGCCTCACACAAAAATCATGCTAACATACACCATATATCTAATGCATAATAAAACCATAAAACTTTTAGTATAAAATCTTGTGACTGGAGCTTACTCAAACGGTATGTATGCACATTAAAACCCTGACGCATGAAAGAAAATAACTGTTAAACTGTATTCATCAGAATGAAAGCTGTGTCCTCTGCAAAAGAGCCTGGGTGGCTCAGTCGATTGGGCCTCCAACTTTGGCTCAGGTCATGATCTCATGGTTCACGAGTTTGAGCCCCACGTCAGGCTCTGTGCTGACAGCTCAGAGCCTGGAGCCTGCTTCAGATTCTATGTCTCCCTCTCCCTCTGCACCTCTCCAGCTTGTGCGCTCTCTCTCTCTCTCTCTCTCTCTCTCTCTCTCTCTCTCTCTCAAAAATAAGTAAAAACATTTTTTTAAAAAAGGTTTTTTAAAAGCAAATGAGAAGACTAACCACAGACTGGAAGAAATAAGTTTTCATCACATATCAGACAAAGGACTTGTAGCCAGAATATGTAAGGGCACACTCAAAACTCAACAATAAGAAAATGAACACCCCAATTTAAAAATGAGTTAAAGATTTCAACAGGTGCTTCACTAAAAAGATACATGGATGGCAAATAAGCATATGGAAACATATTCGACATCATTATCCCTTAGGGCAATACAAATTTAAACACAAGATATAATAACGCAACTGTTAGAATGGCTAAAATGTTAAAATAGCAAGTTCTGGCAAAGATACCATGCAACTCAGAACTCAGGCACCACCAGTGCAAACGCAAAACAGTGCAGTCCTTCTGAAAAACAGCCTACTTGTCTATTATACAGTTAAGCAGACAGTGACCCAGCAAGCCCTTTGGATAATTACCCTGGAGAAATGAAAACGGGTGTTCACCCCAAACCCTACACACGAACATTTACAGAAGCTCTACTCATAATCACCAAAAGCTGGAAGCAACCCAAATGCCCATAAGCAGATTCATGGATAAACAAACCTGAGTACATCCGGACAATAAAATTGCTCAGTGGCACAAAGGCAAGAACGACTGATACATGCAACAACTTGAGAGAATCTCAAGGGCATTGTGCTGAGTCTCAAAAGTTTACCTGCAGAATAATCCCTTTTATATGACATTCCTGAAAGAACAAAGCCATCATGATTGCGAACGCACCAGGGGTTGCCAGGGGGTGGGGTAGTGGAAGGGTGTCATTACAAAGGGTAGTGAAAGGAGGGTGTTTTGAAGTCAGGAAGCTAATTTGGTTGTGGTGACAATGACACAAGTATATACGGGTGTTAAATTTCACAGAACTGTACATGAGAAGAAAATGAGGGAGGAGCAAGGGGGCAGAGATAGAGAGGGAAGGAAGAGAGGAAGGGAGGAGAGGAAAGAAGAAAGGAAGGGAAGGGAAGGGAAGGGAGGAAGGAAGGAAGGAAGGAAGGAAGGAAGGAAGGAAGGAAGGAAGGGGGAGAGAGAGAAGGATTGAGGCAGGCAGGAAGGAGAGGAAGGAAGGAGGGAAAGAGAAAATAGAAAGGTGGGGAGAGGAAGGAAGTGTAGGAGTGGAAAGATAGAGAGGGAAGAGGAAGGAGAGAAGGGAGGGAAGCAAGCAAGGAAGAGAGCAAGGGAGGAAGGAAGGAAGGAAGGAAGGAAGGAAGGAAGGAAGGAAGGAAGGAAAAGAGGAAGTTAACTTCGCTCTTCAAAAAGTTGAGAGCCCTTACTTTACATCTCATTCCCAAGACTAGATCAGAAGGGGTCAGTTAGACTGAAGCCAGAGGCCAACTGGGAGCCTATCATGTAGGAGACAGAACACAGAAGGTAGGACAGAGGGTAAGAAACAGGTGTAAGAGAGAGGCCTTGCCCTCAAAACGCTGGTGGCCTTGTGGTGGAGATCCATCCAGTTGCACAAATAAATAAGGACCAAAACAACCATTCTGGCAGCCCGTGTCAGTGCCAAATAGGAGCCACAGACATTAAGTGCTTCCTGCCCACCTGCCCCAGGACCTTCCTGCTCCAGCATCAGACATGAGACAAGGGCCTTACAAATCTTACATGACCAGTCATCACAGCCGTGTAAGGCTGGATGCCCACAACAGACTGGTTTGTCTGTCTGTCTATCTGTGTATGTCTATCCATCCATACATACATTCATCTATCCATCCATCCATTTATCCATCCATCCATCCATCCATCCACCCATCCATCCATCCATGTATCTATCCATCCATCTGTCCATCCATCCATCCATCCATCCATCCATCCATCCATCGCAGTGGTTCTGCATCTCTGGCTAAGCCCTGGCTGTTACAAGAAGTGCGGACGGCTCTGAAGACCTCACATGGCCTTCAAGAGCCAGTCTGGGGACATGCCAATGTCATAATAGTGTCTCCTCCATCACAGGCATGTACCAAGCTCATTACACTTACCAGGCCAGATTATCTATTGCCACCAAATGCTGGGAATGAAACATGCCACATGTCCTAAGCTTAGACTGATAGTCACTTATTGTCACAGGCCCGCCAGGAGTTGGTGAGTCTATGCAGGCATGGCCAAGTGAGCCTGCACCATGAGGGGCCGGGGGGACGGGGTGCTGACTGAGGGGCAGCACTCACCCGGGAGAGAGACTCTTCCTGGGAATTCACAATGTCTCTTAAGGCCTAGACTCAGAACTGGCCTACTGTCACTTGCACCCCATTCCATGGGCCAAAGCAAATCACGTGACCAGACCCAAAGTCAAAAGGGCAAGGAGGCCAATGCCAGGGCAGCAATGCCAGGCAAGATGAAGAACAGGGCCCCGCAGTAGTGGTTCTATCCACCACACTCAGCGACTTTCTCCATGGCAGGTGCTGTGATAGGCACATCCTGCTGGTGGAGCCTTGTAATCCCCACGAAGCAGGTGTACTGCCGTCTCTAGCTCAGTGAGAGCACTTAGCCAAGAGCACACTGTCACTGCATGGTAGACAGGGCTGCAAATGGGAGCTCTGGTGCCTCCCTTCATCACAGCAAGACAGAGGTGAGCAAAATGCAGCCACAAAGCATGTGGAGGAACTGACACAATCGAAGAATTGCTCACACAGAAGGACACCGTAGTCATCAATGCTGTGAAGAAGGGGACATGGTGCTAGGAGACAACTCAGCAGGCAGATCTGACCAGAGACATCGGGAAAAAAAGATGTCTCCGAGAAGGCAGTGGCTGAGCCTCCTTAAAGAGCGAGGAAAAGTACTCCAGGTAAAGGAAAGAGCATGTGTAGAGGCCCTGAGGTAGAAATGAGGGAGCATGGGGCAGAGCGTGACTGGAGGAAGGCTGGTGTGGCTGGCTGCGGGCGAGGGCACTCGGTGACAGGCCTGAAGAGGTAAGGAGGGAGGCCTATACTGTCGGGCTTGAGACTAGGGCGAGACTTCACCTTTCTCCTGAGGCCCCAGACAGCATGAGAGAGCCCTTTGCAAGGGCGTGACAGCAGAGACTTGCATGTGGGAAAGCTTCTCCAGCCGCAGGGTGGAAAAGGGTCTAACAGACTGTACAAGGGACCACCAGGAGCCCAGGCACCAGGCCACTGACCAGGAAGGGGTGATGATGGATGTGCACATGGTGCGGGTTCAAGAGTGACCTAGGGGGCGAGCCCCGCAGGACTTGGTGGAGTCCCACGTGAACAGTGAGAGGGAGGGAGGTGTTAGGCAGCGGTCCCAGGTTTCTGACGACACGGCCCTGACATAGGGAGATTGGGCGAGAGCCTGTGTGGCAGGGTGGAGACAGCGTGGGCTCAACTCTGCAAAGATTGAGTCTGACATGTTTTTGAAGAGAGACCTCGGGATTCTGGAGGAAGCCGGGGCCGTGACACTGGCTTGCAAGCCTGCTGCAGTTAAGAGGTGGCAAGAGCCATGAAGGGGGTCGACTGGGGCACCATGGGACTCAGAAAGGAGAGGGTCTGCCAAGAAGTCTCGAGAAATCCCAGCAATTAAAGGCCAGAAGGCCAGAGCCAGGAGGCTGCCAGGGCTCCAGAAGGAACAGTGAGAGACAGAGGAGTGGGGGAGCGCCCCGAGTCCCAGGAAAGCTCCAGCCCCCCGCACTCCTGGTTGCCGTTAGAGGGGACCACCAGCCATCCCATACTCATGGTCCCCTGCCACTCTCTCCAATGCCACATCTAGCCTGTCAGGAAAGCCTTTAGACTGTGACTCTGAGAACATCCAGTATCTGTTCACTCTTCACCCCAGTGGGTGCTGGAGCCCACAGGACCTGGCTGGCAGGAGGCTCGCCAGCCGCCCGTCCACCCACTGGAGCCGAGACTCCAGCACGACGAGAGTGTCTCAGTGAAATGATCTCAGCCCGGGCTTTCTTTACTTCCTGCAGAGAGCTGGCTTCCCTGCACTCTGCGCCCGCGGTACTTCCTTCCATCCCAAACCTTTCTGCTGGCCCACCGGCCCCCACCCTGGTCTCCAATGGCCTCTTCTCATTCCCCGGCTGGAGCGAACTTTCGGATCATGTCACTAGAGGCACCTGGGTGGCTCAGTCAGTTAAGTTTCTCTGACTCTTGATTTCAGCTCAGGTCATGGTCCCACAGTTGGTGAGATTGAACCCCGGGTCAGGCTCTGTGCTGACAGTGGGGAGCCTGCTTGAGATCCTCACTCTCTCTCTTTCTCTCTCTCAAAATAAATAAGTAAACATTTTTTAAAAATCATGTCACTTCTCTTCTGAGCACTGACTCTGTGCCTCTCGCAGCCAGCCCAAGACCTACGGCACCCAAGGCTCTCTCAGGCCTCATGGTCTTTACTTCCCCACCACCCCATCTACCCTGACTTTCTTGCTGGCACATTCTGCCTCAGGGCCTTTGCACTGGCTGTTCCCACTGCTGAAATGTTCTTCCCAATATATAAACCCGATTCATGCCTCGCCTCCTCCATCTCTTTGCTGTCCTAACTACCCTATTTAAAATGACAAACCTGCCTCTTCACCTGCTTCATTCTTTCCTCTAGGGCACCGATGAGCCTGAACGCCCTGTGTAATTGACACTTAGGAAAGAGCTCATTGGTGACAGGAGCAGACACAGGGTTGGAGGTGGGCAAGGGGAGTGGGAGGTGGGAAATGATGAGAGCAGTTACACACAACTCTTTCAAGAAGTTTGCCCGTGGAGGGAAAAGGAACAAGAGAACAATAACAGGACAGAGTTTCTTTGTGATTATTTTTTAATGGGAAAGACAAGTGTGTTGGAGGGTTGAGCGGACCCAGTTGGGAGGAAGATGCCAAATAAACAAAGGGAGAGGACCAGAGCTCAGGGTGGGAGCCCAGGTGGGAGGCGGTGGGCAGCAGGGCAGGGAGGATGGACAACGTCCCTGACGGGGCAAGAGGGAAGGACACACGAGAGCAGAGACGGGCTAGGTGTGTGGGTTTCGCACGGGGAAGAACAGAGACCTCTCCTCTCCCTCGCCCTTGGAGCCGGGCCGTCAAGTGGGAGAAGCATGATCAGAGGCTCAAGAAAAGTGCAGGAGGTCTGGGGTACTAGTCACTGGGGAGTGAGGTGACCCTGAGGACCCTTGAAGGTGATGACCAGCTGTCGGGGACCCGTCTGCCCTGGGAGTCTTGTTCCAGAAGGAGCTGTGCTGCCGTGGCTCCGGGCAGAGAGAGCTGAGCAGCGGCCATCCACCTGGGCACCAGCCGAGAATGCCTGACAGTGGGGCCAGAGGACGGGGGGCCAGGACAGCAGCGAGTCTTACGGGAACAAGCTCGTAAGACTGCACATTGTAGGGAGACGCCAAGGACCCCAAGGTGTCACTGTCCTCCTATGTGGGCATTTTGGACCCCTGCACCCAGGTTGGGATCTCTGGACGGTCTTTCTTTCAGGGAGTCGCTTCCCTCCCCACAAGGAAATTGCTCCAGGACAGGGGAGGACTTGTGTGTCACTCTAATGCTTTACAAGGCCATGGGGCGGGGGACCCATTAGGCAGCTGCCACGGTCCCCACGGAGCGAGCGGCCAGCTGCTGGAGCGCGAGGTAATTCCCCCGTGCCCTTTATTGCCTGCGCTCGGTGGGAGTGACACCGGGCCCTGCTTTACGAGCTGGCAGTACGGCTTCCAAGAGCAGACCCGCTGTCAGTAAGGGCTGTGTTTTATATTACGCTGGGAAGATTTATGGGCCGCCCAGCACTCGGCAGACAGCCATCTGGCCAGGGAGGAAAATGACCTCACCCTTAAGAAATTTGGAAGCCAGAAAACAGTGTGTGTGTGTGTGTGTGTGTGTGTGTGTGTGTGTGTGTGTGTGGTGTGCACACATGCACACGTGTAGCTATGTCAGCATCTGCTCCATTTCATCTCCCTGACTTGCCAGATATTGAAAAACAGAAACAGCTCTGTTGCATTACTCTGGTTATAAAAATAAAATGAAATCAAATGACTCATTTCCTCCGGGTTGTGCCCTCCGCATCACAAGCTGACAATGACGTTTTGAGGAGAGAGGCGGGTGAGCAGTTCCTGCAAAGCAACGTTCCTCCCTAGGTAGGTGCAGCTCTCAGAGCATATGATAAAGGCTCCCAGGAAAGAATTGGCCATATTTTAAAATGTGAGATATCTGTTTGAGGTCTGTGTTCTCACTAGACTGTAAGATCCTAGAAAGCAGGCCAGGCACGTCTCCTCTGGTTTTGCATTCTTAGTTCTCAGTTGTACCTGACATCACAGTAGAGGCTCAATCAATGGATTACTGCTCCAATAAGTGAGAGCTGCCTCCCTGGGCACTGAAGTCATCTGCCGAAAGTCCGTTTCCCCATTGGACAGTGAGCCTCCTGCTAGCAGGTCCCTCTCTTTGACACAGAAGAGGCACTCAGCAACGTGTATTGGACTGGGATGGACTTAGCAAACCAGAGAACAGGAGGCTTCGCGGGGGGGGGGGGGGGGGGGGGGGGGGGGGGGGGGGGGGGGGGGGGGGGGGGGGGGGGGGGGGGGGGGGGGGGGGGGGGTCAGAGACCTGTCTGGTTGGATGGATTCACAACTGATAGACCCCCATGTCAGCCCGTGTGGAAAACAGAGCAGGTGACAGCACAGTCTCAGGGCTGGTCCCCACCCCACTGGGCTTTGAATGGCAGAAGACCCCCGGCTCCTCGCCAGCCCTTTCCTCCGTGCCCCGCCCTCGGTGCGCTCATGCCACCTCACTCCATCTCAGGGCCTCGAACACCATCTGTGCACCAATGGCTCTAAGTGTACACCTTACTCATGAACTCCCGATTCTTATATTCAACTGCCTGTCACAGGCATCGCTAATGTAACATCCATCCCCAAACTTCCCTCCCCTCCCGTCTTCCTCATCTCAGTAAATGGGGCCACCGTTTACCAGTTGCCTTTAGGTGAGAATTAGTTTTATCTGTCAGATTTAATCTGACAGGTTCATTTTATCTGTCAACTTGACCAAGCCACGACATGCCCAGATATCTGGTTAAACATTGGTTTCGTGCCTCTGTGAGGGTGTTTCTGGATTAGATTAACTTTTGAATCAGCAGAGTGAGCATCGCAGATTGTACTCCCCAGTGTGATGGGCCCCGTCTAATCAGTTGAAGACTTCAATGGAATAGAAAAGTTGGTGTAAAGGAGATTTTGATCTCTGCCTGCCTATCTTTGAACTGGACATTGGTTGTCTCTGCCTTCAAGCTCAGACTTGAGCTCTAACTACACCATTATTTCTAATGGGTCTCCAGCTTGCTGACTGTAGATGTTGGGACTGCATATATATATATATATATATATATACATATATATATATATATATTTCTCTCTTTTCTCCTACATTTATTAATGGAATTCTACTCTAATGAAGAGTTGCCTCTTTTTACCATTTATTCATTTATTTAATTATTTATATCAATATAGACATGTGGATTTTATTCTATTCTTTGGGTTAAGATCTAATACCATCAGCACCTGGGTGGCTCAGTCAGTTAAGCGACCGGCTTCTGCTCAGGTCATGATCTCACAGTTTGTGGGTTAAATCCTCGTGTTGGGCTCTGTGCTGACAGCTCAGAGCCTGGAGCCTGCTTCGAATTCTGTGTCTTCCTCTCTCTCTGTCCCTCCCCCACTCATGCTCTGTTTCTCTGTCTCAATAATAAATTAACATTAAATTTTTTTAAAAGATCTAACACCATAATTTATTTTCTTGCTCAAATTGTTCTAGCTTTGATCATTGGGGGCTCCTGAAGATTAGATGCTATGGATCTTTTTTTTTTCAGTTTTATTGAGATACAATTGACATACGATATTGTATGAGTTTTAGGTGTAACACATATGATTTGGTATATGTATATATTATTAAATGATTACAGTAATAAGTTTAGTTAACATCTATCATCTCACAAAGTTACAAGTTTTTTTCTTATGATGAGAATTTTAAGATCTACAGTCTTAACAGCTTTTTTTTTTTAAAGTAGGCTCCATGCCCAGGATGGAGCCCAACCTGGAGTGTGAACTCACGCCCCTGAGATCAAGACCTGAGCTGAGATCAAGAGTCAGATGCTTAACCGACTGAGCCACCCAGGTGCCCCTTTCTTAGCAACTTTCACATACAGTACAGTATTGCTAATTGTAGACCTCTTGCTGTATAGATCTCACAGTTTCTCTATCCATTTATCCATTGAGGGACACAGGGATTTCTGATGCCTTAGCTATTTTGAACAATGTAGCTGAAGATGGGGGTGTATAGATCTTTCTGAGTTAGTGATTTCATTTCCTGTGCACACATATCCAGAAGTGAGATTGCTGGGCCATACAGTACTTCCATTTTTCTAAGGACTGCCATAATGTTCCCATAATGGCTGCACCAATTTGTATTCCCACCAACAGCACAAGGGTTCCCTTTTCTCCATGTCCTCACCAACACTTGGTATAATTCTCTTTTTAATTATAGTCATCCTTACAAGTGTGAGGTGCTATCTCATTGTGGGTTTGATTTACACGTTATTAAGACTTGTTTAGTGGTCTAACGTATAATTTCTCTTAGAGAACAATCCTTGTGCACTTGAGAAGATTGTGTATTCCACTGCTTCTGGATGGAATGTTCTGTAAATGTCTGTTAAGTCCTTCTGACCTAATGTGTGGTTTAAGTCCAATGTTTTCTTATGGTTTTCCTGTCTACATAACTGATCCATTGTTGAAAATGGGGCATGGGGGACTGTGACTATTATTATATTATCTCTTCAGGTCTGTATATATGTGCTTACATATTTAGGTCCTTCTATGTTAGGTACATTAATACTTACAAATGTTATATAGTCTTGTTGGAGTGACCCATTTACCATTATATAATGACTGTCTATGTCTCTTATTGCAGTCTTTATCCTAAAGTCTATTTTGTCAGATATAAGTATAGCTACCCGTCCATTCTTTTTGTTTCCATTTGCGTAAGTATCTTTTACCATTTCTTCACTTTCAATGTGTGTGTGTGTGTGTGTGTGTGTGTGTGTGTGTGTGTGTGTGTTTAAAGCTAAAGTGAGGCTCTTATAGGCAGCATATATGTGGGTCTTGTTTTTATTATCCTCTCAAACTATTCTATGTTTTTTGATTGGAGAATTTAGTCCATTTACATTTAAAGTAATTGTTAGTAAGTATGAACTTACTATTATGATTTTGTTAACTCTTTTCTAGTTGTCATATAATTCTTTTGTTCTTTTCTTCTCCTGCTGTCTTCCTTTGTGATTTGAAGATTTTCTGTAGTGGAATGCTTAAATTCCCTTCTCTATCATTTGTATTTCTATGATAGGTTATTGTTTTGTGGGCGCCATGAGATTTATAAAAGACACCTTATATTTACAATAGTCTCTTTTAAGCTGATAACAACTTAAATTCACATGCACATTAAAGCCCTACATTTTTACTCTCCCCTTCCCACATTTTATGTTTTCGATGTCACAATTTACATCTTTTGTCCTGTATATCCATTAACAAACTACTGTAGTTATTTTTACTACTTTTGCTTTTAACCTTTATACTAGATTTATAAGTGATTACTCATGACCATTATGGCATTGGAGTATTCTGATGTTAACCATATATTTACCATTACCAATGACATTTTTACTTTCATATGTTTCCCTATTACTAATTAGTGGTCTTTCATATCAGCTTAAAGAAGTCTCTTTACTATTTTTTTTTTTTGGTAAGATTGGCCTAATGGTGATAAACTCCTTTAGCTTTTGCTTGTCTGGAAAATTCTTTATTTCTTCTTCAATTTTGAAGGACAACTTTGCCAAGTAGAGTATTCTTGCTTGGCAGAATGCCAAGAAGATCACACGCATGACCAAGGCTGGATATAGGCTCAGAAAAGATCTGAGAGGTGTCTGGATGGTTCAGTCAGTTAAGCATCTGACTTCAGCTCAGGTCATGATCTCACAGTTCTTGAGTTCAAGCCCCATGTTGGGCTCTGTGCTCACAGCTCAAAGCCTGGACCCTGCTTTGAATTCTGTGTCTCCCTCTCCCTCTGCCCCTCCCTGACTCATTCTCTCTCTCTCTCTCTTTCTCTCTCAAATAAATAAACATTAAAAAAAATATGAGAAGACCCTAAGCTTTCACCTCTGGCTGGCCTTCAGTCTCCATACAAGCAGGAAGTGGAGACTAAGACAGAGTAATAAATGGTAGGGCTAAGCATTGAGGAAGCTTCCCTGTGCAGTGCCAGTCTTCAAAGACTGAGAGAGTAGTTTTTTCTTTTTCTTTTTCTCTTTTATTTCTTTAGTTTCAAGCATTAAAACAAAATCAAACAAACATACAGGCCAACAAAAACTCTTCAAAACATTAGCTGACCACTAAATTAATAGAACACAGACTTCAGTGGTCACTGAGCACCAACAATACATACAGACATTACCAAAACAGGTTAAGAAAGTCACCAAACAGCAACAACAAACCCTGGAGAGGAAAGGAGAATCTGATTTCCAGAGTTGCCAACAAATTTTTAGTTTTTGACAAAGACTTCGGAGGCCTGCACTTAATAAGAAAATACGGTGCATTCACAGGAGAAAAATATTATCAGAAACTATCAGGAGATCCAGGCATCAGATTCACTAGACAAAGATTTCAAATAAATTGTCTTAAACATGTTCAAAGAATTGAAGGAAACCAGGGAATCATATCTTACCAAATAGAGAATGTAGACAAGGAGAAAAACATAATGGAAAAGTACAATAACTGACATGAAAAATGCACTTCAACAGCAGATGTGAGCAGACAGAAGAAACAATCAATGAACCGAAAGATAGGTCAGTTGAGATTATTCAGGTGAAGAGCAGAATAAGAGACAAGAGAAATTAACAGAGCCTAGGAAACCTGTGGGGTACTCTCAATTATACAAATATATGCACAATGGGAGCCCCAAAGGGAGAGAAAATAGAATGGGGAAGAAAGAATATTTGAATGAATAAACAATGGCCCAAAATTTTTCAGATTTGAAGAAAGATATGAATCTACACATCCAAAAAAGCTCAACAAATTCTAAGCCAAATAAATATAAAGAGACTCACATTGAAAGACACTATAGTCAAATTGTTGAAAGGCAAATGCAAAGAAAGCATCTTGAAAGCAGTATGACACAACTGATCATCACCAACAAGGGACCCATAAAAAATTTAACAAGTTTTCTCATCAGAAACTTGTGTTGGTCTGAATATGACATAAAGTGCTGAGAGAGAGAAAACCAACCAACCAAGAATTCTATATCCAGGAAAATGAAGTTTAAAGAATGACTACAATGGGGTGAAATGAGAAATCAATAAAGAAGAAAAATGGAAAGTTCACAAGTATGGAAATTAAACACACTCTTAAACAACTAATGAGTCAAAAAAGAAATGACAAGTGAAATAAGAAAATACCTTGAGATGAAAATGAAAAAAAGAAAAAAATGAGCACCTGGGTGGCTCAGTTTGTTGAGTGTCCAACTTCAGCTCAGATCATGATCTCACAATTCATGGATTCAAGCCTGGAGTTGGACTCTGGGCTGACAGCTCAAAGCCTAGAGTCTTCTTTGAATTCTGTGTCCTCCCATCTCTCTGTCCCTCCCCTGCTGGTGCTCTGTCTCTCTCTGTCTCTCAAAAATAAACAAACATTAAAAATGAAAAAGAAAAAGTATCAAGCCATATTAGATGCTTCATGCAGTGAGGGTGCAAATTTATAACTATAAATTCAGACATTTAAAAAGGAAAATGATCCCAAACCAATAACCTAAATTTATACCTTAAGTGACATAAAAAGAGGCAAGGCTAAATTCAAAACCACTAGAAAGAATCAAAGAATGAAGATTAGAGCATAGACAAATAAATAGAGAAGAGTTAACCAATAGAGAAAATTAAGGGAGCCAAAAGCTCGTTCATTACAAAGATGTACAACATTTAAAAACCCTTACTTAGACTGACTATGGAAAAAAGAAAGAAAACTCAAATTATTAAATTTAGAATGAAAGGGGGGTGGTGGAAAATCTGATCCTATATTCATATGGAATTTCAAGGGTCCCTAACTTGGCAAAACAATCTTGAAAAAGAAAAAACAAAGTTGGGAAAATTACACTTTCTGATACTGAAATTTATTACAAAGCTACAGTCATCAAACCATTGCAGTCCAAGCAGACAGATCATAAAGAAGACATATGAATCTATAGAAGAGATTTGAAAGTCCAGAAATAAACTCATATGTCTATGGTCAATTACTTTTTGATAAGGGTGCCAAGACTATTCAGTGAGGAAGGGAGAGGCTCTTCAACAAATGGGGGTGGGATGCTTGGCCACATACAGGAGAATAAAATTGGACTCCTACTTCACAACACACACAAAACTAGGAAAAATAGGAAATCTAACACGGTAGAATTCTTAGAAGAACATGTATAGATGAATCTTCATGACCTCGGATTTCTCAGTGGGTTCTTAGATATGGCACCAAAAGCACACAAAACAACAACAAAAATAGACACATTGAGCTTCATCAAAATGTAAAACTCCTATGCTTCAAAAGACAGTATTAAGAAAGTTTAAAGACAACCACAAAATGGGAGAAAATATTTGCATATATACGATAGAAGTCCATTATGTATGAAGAACGCCTACAACTCAACAAAAGGACAAGAACTCATTTTTCTTACATGGGCAAATAACCTGAAAAGACATTTTCCTAAAGAAGATCCACAAACAGCCAACAAGCACCTGAAAGGGCATTCAACGTCGTCAGTCATTAGGCAAATGCAAATCTAAATTATAATGAAATACCACTCCAGACCCACTAGGACGACCAAAATCAAAAAGATGGGCGGTAACAAGTGTTGGTGAGGATGTGAAGATACTGGAGCCCCTTGACACTGCTTGTGGGAATACAAAATGGTGCGACCGCTGAGGAAACCAGTGTGGTGGTTCGGTTGAACAGAGAGCGATCACATGACCCAGCAATTCCCCTCCTAGGCATACACCCGACAGAACTAAAGACAGACATTGAAATAGACACTTATCCATGATTGTTCACAGCAGCACAAGTCACAACAGGCAGAATGAAGAAACAAGCCAATGTCCATCTACTGAGGGATGTGTAAGAAAAGTTGTTATATCCACACGATAGAATGTTCTTCAGCCATACAGAGGAACGAAGTACTGATACAGCCCCAACGTGGATGAAGCTTGGAATCATCATGCTGTGTGAAAGCAGCCAGACATAAAAGGTCATATATTATCCATTTCTACTTACATCAAGTGTCCAGAACAGGTAAGCCCAGAGACAGAAAGAGTATTAGTTGGTTGCCAGGTGCTAGGGGAGGGGGGTGGATCATGACTGCTTACTGGTATCGTTTCTTTTCTGGGTGAGGAAAGTGTCTGGAACTATAGCTGTGTTGCACAACATTGTGGATTCACTAAATGACACTTAAGAGTATACCCTAAAATACTTCATCTAAGGAGCGCCTGGGTGACTCAGTCAGTTAAGCGTCTGACTTTGGCTCAGGTTATAATCTTATGGTTCATGAGTTCAAGCCCCATGTCGGGCTCTGTGCTGACAGCTCAGAGCTTGGATCCTGCTTGAGATTCTGTGTCTCCCTCTCTTTCTCTGTGCCTTTTGTCACTCATTCTCTCTCTCTCTCTCTCTCTCAAAAATAAACATTAAAATTTTTTTACTAGTTTATGTTATGTGAATTTTATCTCAATTTAAAAAAAAAGACTCATAGTTCCCAGCTCATACCTGTGGACTCTAAATCCCTAGGGGAGGAGCCTAGGAGTCTGGATTGCTTGACAGCCACCAAGGTGACTCTGGTGACAGCTGGGTCTGGAGGGCCAGCGGGGGCCTGGAGCCCTGTGGGAACAGGAGGTAAATCCGGGAAGGCCAGTGCGGCCAGCAAGGGAGGGGGAGCTGGGTTACCTACCCTCTTCCTGCCCTGGCTTCTCCTTCAACATAGAACATCAGACTCTCCTCCTTCCTGGTGCTCCTGCAGCCGTCCAGAGGTGCCCGTCTCCTCTGGAGGGTCTGCATCTCCCCAGGTTGTGGTTACAGAAAACAACTACTCTTGACGGCACGCCTGCCATGAGCCTGGGGCCGGGCTGGGCTCCTGCATGAGCTATTTCACGTATCTCTCCCCACAGACTTCAAAGAGAGCACTTACCGTCTCTTCTTCCAGCCGAGAAGCAGAGGCTCAGAAAGGGCCAGCCTTTCCTTAGGGTCACCCAGGCAGCCCTAGAATTTTTTTTTAATGTTTATTTTTGAGAGAGAGAGCACAAGCAGAGAAGAGGCAGAGAGAGAAGCCGACAGGGTCCAAAGAGGGCCCTGTGCTGACAGCAGAGAGCCAGATATGGAGCTTGAACCCATGAACCTTGAGATCATGACCTGAGGCAAAGTCACTCAACTGACTTAGCCAGCCAGGTGCCCCCAAGTAAGAAAATTTTTTAAAACTTTAAAAGAAAAGACACACACACAAAAAGAAAACAAAAAATATCATAATACTTCACAGAAAAAATTCAGCTGTTTATTTAGCATTTTTTAGATCTACCTTGCAGTTTGAACTTTGATCCTTTAGTTATAGGCTGAGGTAACAATATTTTATATAAATATTTGGCTTGTAACTCATAGGTGGCTTTTAATAAAACTAAAACATCTGCAAATAGTACGATTTAGATATTTACAGAATCATGCGGTGACATAATGTTTTATTTCCCTGATTTATTGTTTAGTTCAAAAATAACCAACAAGAAGGTGCCTGGGTGGCTCAGTCAGTTGAGCATCTGACTTCAGCTCAGGTCTTGATCTCGTAGTTCATGGGCTCAAGCCCTGTGGCAGGCTCTGAGCTGACAGCTCAGAGCCTGGAGCTCACTTTCAGATTCTATGTCTCCCTCTCTCTCTACCCATCTCTCTCTCTCTCTCTCTCTCTCTCTCTCTCTCTCTCTCTCTCTCTCTCTCTCTCTCTCTCCCTCTCTCCCTCCCTCTCAAAAATAAATATTTAAAAAGTTTTTTTTAATGTTTTGTTTATTTTTGATACAGAGAGAGACAGAGCATGAAACAGGGAAGGGCAGAGAGAGAAGGAGACACAGAACCGGAAGCAGGCTCCAGGCTCTGAGCCAGCTGTCAGCACAGAGCCTGACGCAGGGTTCGAACCCACGAACGTGAGATCTGACCTGAGCCAAAGCCAGAGGCTTAACCGACTAAGCCACCCAGGTGCCCCTAAAAAGTTTTTTTTTAAGTGTGCTCATTTGAGGCTTACACGTGTGTTATGAAAACCTAACCAGAACAATTATTTAGAATTTACACCAACAAAAGATTTTTTACAGATGAAAATGATGTCACCGATGTTTTGAATTGCTGGTGTGGGATGACAATCAGCGTGGATCAACTGTTAGCTGTTTCACTGATGTTTTGACACTTTTCTTCATAGACCATGCCCCCCGGTGCTGCCTGCCCCGCCCCCGGAGGTGGCCATTTCTATTGCCTGTCCTTGGTCCAGAGGAGGCCTCATTCAGCATTTCAGTACCTAATGTCAAGGGCATAAAATGAAGTCAGGGCCTTGTCCTGTCCTTCTAGAAACAACAGCAAGCATTCTGGGATGCCGGGACCCTTAGCTCAACCGTGCACCTTCCTTGTCTTTTAAAGCCAAGTTCACTGCCCCTTTTCTCCAAGATACTGGACTGACCTCATCCTTTGCAGCATGTGTCATGCTGGGATCTGCACCTGCGGGCCTGCTGGGCTCCCCAGGACCCTTGCTTGTCCGGTTCAGAGTGATCCTTAGGGGATCGCTTGGGAGGGGCTGAATTTCTGGTTCTGTGCCAACTGTATGCAGCACCCACAGGGTGTTCCTATAGGGCCGATAATGAGAGAGATGAATATCCTGTAGGGCTAGACATCTGGATGGCTTGGGGGTGGCTTTCCAATCTTTCCAAGCCTGTAAACCTTGTTGCTCAGCCCCCCTCCAGGCTGGCCATGAGGGGGGGAAGTGGAGGAGGGTTTAGCACCTGCCCTGTTAACCTGTCTCACCCCTGCTGGATGCGGCCTCTCACGGCCTCCCTTCAAACTGGACAACCCTCCAGGCAGTGCAGTGCAGCGGTCAGGGCCCAGCAGCATAGAGGTACTGCCTCCCCACACCTGCCAAGTGATAAAGAGGCCCTTGTGAGGAGTGGAGGGCTCTCCGAGGACAAGAGGGCGCCCCTCGAGGCCCCTGGGTCCCCCGGTGGTGGTGTTTCGGGAGCTTCTTGGCCTTCTGCCTCCTCTTCAGGCGGTCATTCCCTCTCCTGCTTCTCTCTGGGCCTCGGCCCCTGCCTGTGACCAGCCAGGGTGTGTCCCTGCAGGGCCCCAACGTGGCCTTCTCCATCTCAAGGGCCCCTGCTAACAGGCAACTTTTCTTCCTTCAAGCCCCCGGAGAAAGAATTCAGCTCTCGGTTCACACCACTCAGCCCACACCATTGAGGCCAGGCCATTGCCTTGATTAGGGTTCGAAGGGCCAGACCGGTACAAAAGGGTCCTGTCCAATGCAGGAGGTCCTATTATTGTGTAGACATGCAGAGAGGTTCACGTCGCGCAGGGCCCACTGAAAGTGCCTCGTGAGCACCACCCTTCCCGGTCACCGCGCTGCGGCCCCCACCTCACCCTCATCTTGGCCTGGAAATGAGACCCCTGGAGGGTGGCCATGTGTGGCTTCCCTCTGCCCTCAGTGGCTCACGCTGGGTGATGTCCCCCTTCGTGGTGAGACCTAATAAGTTATCTGAAGCCGTCAAGGGAAACCCCCTGTGCGTAAATATTAACTCCGTTTGGCAAAATACCTGGCGTGTGGTTTTATTTCTGCTGAGCATTATTATGGTATTGATTTGAGACTGAAAATTCAATAAAACAGATTAAACCTCCTGAAGCATGAGCGCCGACATAACTTGTGTCACCGTGAGGCATGAAGGCGCAGTGGGTGGGACTAGACACCAGGGCTGTGACAGGCCCAGCAGCCGGAAGGTTTGGGGAGGGCACCAGGAGCAGGGATCCACCCTGTCCCCACCCCAGGGTCCACCCCGCCCTCCTGCCCTCACCCTGGGGTCCACCCTGACCCCTCCCCCCAACCCCAAACCCCATCCCTCAGTCTCCAGGACTCCTGGCCTGGCTTCGCAGGAAGTCAACATCACAGGGAAATGAAAGCTGGAGAGTTCAGGGTTTTAGATGAAAAGAGATCAGAAAGATCCTGCAACCAAAAGTCGATCTTGACTGAATACTGGCTCAGAATCAGGAAACAATAAAAACAAAACCAGTCAGCTGTAAAGTCAGTCTTGGGACAATCAGTGAAACTTGAATACAGACTGGTTGTAGAACATATTAGAGGGGTGCCTGGGTGGCTCAGTAGGTTAAGCATCAGATTTCGGCTCAGGTCATGATCTCACAGTTCATGGGTTCGAGCCCCACATCGGGCTCTGTGCTGACAGCTCAGAGCCTGGAGCCTACTTCTAATTCTGTGTCTCCCTCTGTCTCTGTCCCATCCCTGCTTGTGCTCGCTTGCTCTTTCACTCAAAAATAAATACACTTTTAAAAAGAGAAGATATTAGAGAATTATTTTTAACTCTTTAGGTGTGATAATGGTTTTGTGGGAAAATGTCCTGAATTCTGAGGAGACATGTGCTAAGCTCTGTAAGAAAGAAATGTCATCATGTCTGCAACTTCCTTTCAAATGGTCAATTAAAAAACAAACACTACTGATCTGTATTTGTATGTTGACAAAGCAAATAGGGCAAATTATGAACAATTACATCCAGGCAGAGGGTTTGCACGTGTCCATTCTATTCTTTCCACTTTCTCTGTGGTTATGATTTTTAATACTACAAGGTAGGATCTCTGGCTTTGAGAGGCACACAGTCTAAGAGTTCAGTCAAGTACTTACCTACAGGAGCGACAATTGAACTCAGGCCTGGGGACACGCTGATGAGTGGCCTGGAGCCCCTCCCAGGGTGATTGCTTACGACCTTTGACACAGCACCTGCCTTTGGAGCACAAAGCAGCGGCTTCCGCAGGCTGGCTCCTTCCTGTTATGCAGCAGGCCAGGAGGAAAAGGAAGAGGACAGGTACGGCACGGCACCGAGGGAGGCGCCACAGGTCCGAGGAGTGTACTCAGTACAGCCTCTCCCCGTTTCCCCTGGCAGGGGACTGGGGTGTGATGGGGCGGCTCCTTGCCCTTCAAACACCAGACACCATGAACTCCCGCCAAGATGTCTTGACCGGGAGACCAGGGGCAGTGGACAGGAGTAGAAAAATGGGAGCGGGGGGCACAGGGGCAGGGGTGGTGTGGGGCAGGGTCAACCCACACAGAGGAATGAGATGAAGTCAGGCACAGAGGGGAGGCCAGGGGCACTTGAACTTTACTGTGTACAGTTTGCGATCCTCAAGTTTACATTAAGATAGGACCGTGAGAAGCAAGCTGAATCAAACCACTGTGCCAGGCTCCTGGGAGAACCGGCTGATGCCAGGCTGGAGGCTGAGCCTGGCACATCTTGTCAAGGCAGAAAAGGAGGAGGTGACTGGAAAGCCAGGACCCAGGAGCCATGCTGGAGGGGCTCCTGGTAGCCGAATATGGGACAATCTACACACCAGAATCAGTATCAGCCACTAGAACAAACAAGAATCTGTGAATGTATAAACCGGCAATTCCAGCTGGGAGTGACTGTCCCGGGGGACATCTGGCCATGTCCCTATATGATTGGGGTGGTCACAAGTGGGGTGCAACCAGCATCCATCGGGAAGAGGCCGGGGATGTGCTGAAAGCCATTCAATGCCCAGGGTCATCCCCCACCCACAGAAAGAATGACCTGGTGCAAAATGTCAACGGCGCCAAGGTTGAGAACTCTGGGTGTTCGTGATAGTAAGCAATCAACAAAGGAGTAAGTAAATGGGGAGAACAGATCACTGAGGGACAGACAGCCGGTGGCCATAGATGGTGCACATGCTGCGGAAAATCATCCGTGTGTAACTACCTCAGTTACGATGAGTTCAGGTAAGAATCATGGATGGATGCTAAATCCACAGAGGGGAGGGGGCAGTTTTGACAAGGAGCAGGATATTTACAGGGTCTGAAGTGCTTCCCCTTATTGGTTGCCAGGGGGGAAATCCCTATAAAGCAGAGAAGTCGGGTCACATCTGGGGTTGATCAGACGGCCAGCATGGGCTTCAGACGTGACATCCTGAGAACACAACGCAGAGTCAGAGCCGCATCATGACCTGAACCTGACCTCCAGTGGGCAGCATTCCATTTTTTTTAAGGCCTGTATTTTTTTTTTAAATGTCAACTTCATAAAAGGCCAATAAAAGCTGAGGACTGCCTCCAGATTAAAAAAGATACCAAGACACGACAACCAAATGTCATCCCAGACTAGATCCCACACTAAAAGAAGAATGAAGGATATTCTTGGATCAGCGGGCAAAATTTGAAAATGCCTACAGATTCAAGTATTGTATCTGATGAAAATTTCTTGATTGGCAACATTCTAATAGCTACGATTTTAATATCGTAGAATTATATGTCTGTTCTATGATACATATATAAGAGAAAGTCCTTCTGAGGAACGATACCCAGAAGTATTTAAAAGTATAGGGCAATGATGTAGGCAATTTACTCAGGAATGGTTCAGAAGAAAAGCCTGCATGTGTGTACACATGTGTGGACTGACTCGCCACACAAACATGTTGTGGCAGGCTGGAGAATGACCCCCCAAAGTATCCATGCCTGAATCCCCCAAACCTGTGGATATTAC
>NC_043702.1:99731697-99784435 GCF_006229205.1 Suricata suricatta
TATCCGAGTGGCCCTGATGTAATCACAGGTGTCCTCATGAGAAGAAGGGAAAACATCAGATATGACCATAGAAACAAGAGGCTGCCTTGAGGGATGGGTCTCCAGAAGCGGCGGGGGGGGGGGGGGGGGCGCCAGGAAATGCATTTTCCCCTGGAAATTCCACAATGGGCCAGCACCACTGACACCTTGAATTTCACCCAGTGAAACTAATGTTGGACCTCTGGACTTCAGATCTGTGAGAATAAATCTGTGTTGTTTTAAGTGAACGGGTTGGTGATAATTTGTTAGAGCAGTCATGGGAAAGTAACTTATAGATGTGTGTGTGTGTGTGTGTGTGTGTGTGTATGTGTGTGTGTATATACACACATATATGTAGTTGACCCTTGAATAACATGGGGACGGGGGCATCGACTCCCTGCACAGTTTGAAATCTGTGTTTAACTTTTTAAATTTTTTATAGTTTATTTATTTATTTTGAAAAAAGAAACAGAGAGCGTGCACGTGCATGAGCAAGCGAGAGAAAGGCAGAGAGAGGGAGAGACAGACTCCCAAGCAGGCTTCGCACTGTCAGCTCAAGCCAAGATCTAGAGTTCAAGGCTTACCCGACTGAGCACCCAGGGGCCCCTATGTTTAACTTTTGACTCCCCCCAAAACTTAACTGATCACCTACTGTGGACTGGAAGCCATACCAATAACATAAACAGCCGATAAACACATATTCTGTACAGTAAAAAGTATTATATACTGTATTCCTTAAGTAAAGTTAGCTAGAAGAAAGAAAATGTTAATAATATCATAAGGAAGAGAAACTACATTTACAGTGGATGAACGTATTTATTGAAAAAAAGTCTGCTTATAAATGGACCCATGCTGTTCAATCCCGTGTTGTTCAAGATCAACTGTGCACACATGCAGTCAATCCTCCTGGGTCATAAAGTCTGTATTTATGAATTCACCTACTCACTATATATGATGGGGTTTGATCTGCTGTATTTGTAACCCCAAAATCAACACTCACCCTGTTTCTGCCGTCCCTTGCAGACATACAGAGGGTGACGGAAAATTTGAGTCACCAATGTGCACAGTGTGAGATGCTAATTTCTGCTTTCAACTCTTCCACAAAAAACAAGTGACCTTTTCAGGGTCTGTTTAATGCCATGTTTTTCACATTTTTGTGCTTTTTGTTGGTGATTTTGCTGCTTAAAATCACCTTTAAATGTATCCTGTGGTGCTGTCTGCCAGAAAGCTTACAGGGAAATATGTGTGTTAGGTGAGCTGTGTCCAGTCATGGCAGACAGTGTTGCTGCCATGAGTTCAGTGTTCATGAATCAGGAATGTGTATCAAGTAAGGTATCTGTAAATAGAAACACACCCAAAACAAGGTTATGTGTTGATTAGTTGAAGGAAATATAACCAGAGGCTAGAAGGAAGCTAACCCATTATTTCCCCAGGAACAATGGTTCATCACCATTAGTAATGATTCACTAATTCACTGTTCTTGACCACTTTGTAGAAGAATACAACTGTTGAGAATTATGTAATTGACAATAGATAGATGATAAAGGAAAAAAAGAAGAAAGAAGGAAGGAAGGAAGGAATTTAATGTGTGTTAATGCATGCATACACCTCTATAACCAACATCTCAGTCAAGGAGTATTTCCATCACTCCATTAAGATCCCTCATCATTCCTTTCAGTACATCCTTGATTTTCAGATGTTAAACCAGCCTTGAATTCCTGTGATAAATTATACTTAATCATGATCACTACCATTTTATATATGATGGAGTTTGATCTGCTAATATTTGTTAAGTATTGTGGTAAGTTGAAGAATGGTCCCCAAAGAGATCCATGTTCTAATCCCTGAAACCTGCAAAAGGGACTTTGAAAATAGAAGTAAAGAGAGATCCTCCTGGATCATCTGGGTGAGCCCTGAATGTAATCACAAGAGTCCTTATAAGAGGGGGGCACAGGGAGATTTCACCCCCAAAAAAGAGGAGGATGTCACTATGAAGTAAGAGGCTGCACGGCTGAGTACCTTTGAACACGGAAGAAGGAGCAAGAAAGGAAGTCTAGAAGCTGGAAAAGAAAAGCATATAGATTCTGCCCTCGAGCTCAGAGGAGTTTGGCACTCCTGATACCTTGATGTCAGCCCAGTGAAACTGGTTTCCTGCTTCTGACTTCCAAGACTGTAAGAGAATAAATGCATATTGTTTTAAGCTATCAAGTCTGTGGTGATTTGTTACAGCAGCAATAAGAAACAAATACAAGAATACAAAATTTTATTTTTTTAAGTAATCTCTACACCCAAGGAGGGGCTCAAACTCAGAACCCCAAGACCCAGAGTTGCTCACTCTTCCAACTGAACCAGCAAGGACCCCACAAATATAAGAATTTTTGTGTCTAAATTCATAAAGAATATTGATCTGTAATTTTCTCTTTCCCTCACACCTTTGTCAGATACTGTAGCGGGGTCATTCCGGCTTCATAAAACAATTTAGAAAGTAATTCTTGTTCCTCTGTTTTCTGAGTTTGTATCAAATTAGTATGGTTTCTTTTTTTTTTTATGTTTTATTTATTTTTGAAAGAGAGAGACAGCATGAGCAGGGGAGGGTCAGAGGGAGAGGGAGACACAGAATCTGAGGACATGCTCCAGGCCCTGAGCTGTCGGCACAGAGCCTGACATGGGGTTCAAACCCACAAACGTCGAGATCATGATGGATGCTCAACCGACTGAGCCCCCCAGGCCCCCCAGTATTGTTTCTTTCTTAACCGTTTGCTGGAATTCACCAGTGAAACCATCTCGACCTAGAGGGGTTTGTGGTATGTGTGAAGCAATGTTAAAATTATGAATATAATGTGTAACAGATACAGGGCTATTCAGATTTTCTATTTCTTAATGGGTCCATTTTGATAAGGCATATTTTTCAAGGAATTTGTTCCTTTCTTCTGAGTTGTCAAACTTATTGGCACAGAGTCGTTTATAATAATTCCCTTTTTATTCTTTTAATAATGTCTGTAGGATATGCAGTGTTATGTTTTTTGCCCTTTCTCATAGTGGTTATTTCTACTTGCCCTTTTGTTTCCCCTTGGTCGTTTTTGCTAAGAACTTATCAATTTTATTTATCTGGTCAAAGAATTTTTTTTCTTAAGAACTTAGTTTCTTAAAGTGAAAACTCAGGCCATTGATTTTAAACCTTTCATTTTTCTAATATGCTTCTAATTTTTTAAAGTCCTTATTTATTTATTATTTTGAGAGAGCATGAGAGAGGGGGAGAGAGAGAGATTCCCAAGCAGGCTCCATGCCCAAATCAAGAGTTGGACGCTTAACCAACTGAGCCACCCAGGCGCCCCTATGTTTCTAATGTTTTTAATAGAAATCTCCTTCTAAGTACTGGTTCTGCTGCATCCGACACATTTTGATGTTTTTTTTAATTATTAAGTTTAAAATGTTGTTATTTCCTTACTTTTTTTTCTTTGACCTATTGTCCATTGGTTATTTATAAGTGTGCTAAAAATCCAATACTTGGGCAATTTTCTAGGAGTTTTTGTTTTGGATTTTTTTCTTTTCTTTCCTAGTTAAATTCTATTGTGTTCAGAAAACATATTCTATAATATTTCAATCTTTTGAAATCAACTGAGACTTATTTCATGGCCTAGCAAGTGCATCTATCTTTGTGAATGCTTTGTAGGCACTTAGGAAGAACATACATTTCTCCGACTGCTCGGACTGGAATCCAGATCCAGATCTGCTACTTACTAGCCATGGGAGTTACGTATTTAACTTCTCTGAGCCTCAATTTCTCCAAATACATGTGATACTACTAGTCTAGAAAGGTTGTGGTGAGAATGAGCTAGAAGGCTTTGAGCACACTGCTGTTCTCCAAATCCTCTCCCCTCTCCAGGACATCATTAGTGTTACTATTGTGATTACATAGTTGCAATTATCTTGAATTTCTCAGGTTGCTATGACACCCTGTCCACAGGAGAGCACTTTCCAGTGGACTATTTTAGAGTCAGTTACAGCATTGTTCTCTCCAGAATGATTATTCTCACTCTTCTGACTAAATTGAGTGCTTTAAGTTTCACCCAGACGCTACCAGGGAAGGAGGCACCAGCCCCACCGAATTCTCTGAACCGCAACAGCGCACCTGCTGCACACAGGTGAGGTTTGCTGAGCCGACCAGCTTCTAGGCACACCTGGTGTTTAGCAACACAACTTTCTTGTTCCTGGGTTCTGTGATTTGCTACCTTGGGGTGGCCCAGAAGGCGTGGCTGTGGCTGATGATCTCCGGGAGGGCACACAGACTGGATGTCTGGAGTGCTGGCATCTTAGAAGGAAGCTGTGAGTTCGGTCCCCTTGTGCCAGATAATCTGTAACATCTCAGGTTCCGAACCTTCGTTCAGCACGGCTTATCTGCAGCTCCGTTCCTGTCTGGCATTTTGAGTACCAGATGAGAAATCTAAGTCCAAACCTACTCTTGTTTTTTGAGCTGTAACTCTTATTTTTCCTTCTAGTGGATTAAGAATTTTTTTTTTCATAATTTAATTCCAAATGTTTTGGAAGGTATAAGGGTAAATGTCTCTCCTGATTGGTTGTTTTTCACTTTTGAATGACTTTTTTGTTTAATCTATATACACAGCTCTCTGGCTGGGAAGTCTTTTTCTGAGACTGTATTTGATCACAACTTCTACACTTTCATTCATCCAAAAAACAATTTCTTGAGAACCTGTGTTCCAGGCATTGGGAATACAGCAGTGAATGAGATAAAATTCCTGCCTTGGGGAGCGTAGAGATTGTAAGAGAAAGAGTCAACAAGCAAGAGAAAACAACAAACGAGGCCTCCCGGCAGCAGTGGGTAGCGGTGGACAAGGCTACAGAGAATAAGAAAGCATCGTGTGCAGCGGGCAGGGAAGGCCTGACTCGGGGGGATTTCAGCAAAACTCCTTCCTGGGGAATATCTATTCCAGTTCATGATGAAATTGGCTCTGTTCCCTGCCCTCCATGTGCAGGTTACGAATTTTGTTATCATCTGCATCTATGGTCTCCCCTTTTTTCAGAATTCTGGGAGAAATTGCCAAGTTGGTCCTCCAAGCCATCAGTTGCGTTGCTGCCCCGTCCCCTGTGCCCTTTACTGCCCCTGGGGAGGACTGTACCTCCTTCCCCTCCCGCTGCACCTTGATCTCGGGCACCTCCCAACCCCGCTCCAGGTTCCCTGTTCTCGTCTCCTGGAGGCCATACCCCCGCATCATCGTGACACGGCCAGGCAGTTTGCTGAGGTTTCCTTCTGTTGCAAAGAACCAGCCTTAGGAACCTTCTTCCTCGGAGTCGTCAGAATGACTTTGACCTTCTCTCCCTCTGCAGTATTTTTCCACCAGTCCCATTTAGAAGTCTGGCTTCCTCAGCCCACCTTGGGATGTGGGTTCTGAAGCCCCTGTGTGTCCCCTTCAGTGACGGTCACTGGCAGGACGGAGCACTGCCCTTGCCCTACTATGTCCGATGGGCTGCAGGCCTGGTGAATTTCCCGGGGGGCCAGCTGGCTGGTGCAGGTGAGGGACCCATCCTAGCCCTGGATGCTCCGGCAGCAGGACAGCTCTGTCTGGAGACTCTCCACTGTCTCACGCAATCACACCAAACATATGGAGCCCGTGGAAACTTCCAGCGGCCAGAAAGTGCTGCTGCCGTGGTTCCTACCTCTGCCCTGCCTCTAGCACTCGACCCGTGGGGAGAGTTGGGAGGGACAGATAATCACACAAACCACAGACTGTTCTGCCTTGAAGTTTCTCTTCTGAGAGCCCCCAGGAGCCCCACAGCTGGAGAAGTTATTTATGTTAACCTCCTAGTTAGAAATTAAGCTCCGATTTGGAAATTAAGGATTGTAATTTAGCATTAACCCAGATGTCAAGATATAATGAGACACTCCGTGGGGGAAATTGAATTCCATATTGCCAAAGACCCATTTTATGTATAATAACCAGCCACTCACATCATGCCAATATTGATGGATCATATGTTTAAAATTTTGATAGCTCATTCATTTCTATAATTACATTTATTTCAAATTAAATAAGTCTCGCACACCCTTGATATACAAAGAGACAAAATTAATTTGTGGATCAGAATTCACCTGCCATTCAACCCCCCGGAACTGTCCTTTCTGGAAGCCCTCGGAGAACTACGTTAAGCCATGTCACAGAAGATGATTTGCATATGAACCTCTTTTAAAGGAAGGACTTTTTTCCTCGGGCTGGGAGGGAAGTGTCATTGCAAAGGGGACAGGGTAGGGGTGGACCTGCTCCCCTGGGCCTAAGATGCGGAGGTGGAGACACTGGCCAACAGAGCGGATCTGCCCAGAAAACAGCAAAACAATCACAGAGCAGCTGTCTGGTTTTGCAGGACAAGGTGCGAACATTGGCATTTGTCCCCAACCCACTAGTTATTGGTGAATGACCTGGAAGAGGACTGGTACAAGCACTTTCTGGAGCAGAGTGGTAAGAATGCCCACTACGCCCTGCCTGCCCACACCCCTTGCCCAGCTACACCTGGCTCAACCAAGACTGGAGTCTGACCAAATGGGGCCAATCAGATGAGCATGGAGACCCGACAAGCTGGGCCATGTGGAGCGTTGAAGGATTTGAACATACCTCCTGCCGGGTCAGCCAAGGTCAATGTCATGGGCACCATAGGGAAGCCGGTCCACAGACAGAGCAGAGTCTCCTAGCAGAGCCAGGCAGAAGCAGAGGAGTGGAGTTTATTCGTTCTTTCTTGACTCTCTGTCACTGGTTCCGGTGCACGTCAGCTCTCCTTAATTTCCTGCCGTCGGAGCTTGCCTCTGCATTTGCTCGGTCCCCCTCCTCACACGCCAGGAGCCGGTGACACATTTCTACTCTGTGCCAAGCCCCAGAGTCAGGGCAGAGGCCTCTGTCTCTGTGACCTCATCAGCTAGTTGGAGACCCATGATGACTGCCATATGGCATTCCCAGGCTATGGTCCAGGGTGTCAAACGCTTGTCCCCATGGGGATTACAGAGGTTGTCTGAGCACCACACTGTCATCTGCAATGTGGACCTAATGCCGTCCCTGGCAGCAGCCATGTGACGATAAGGATAAGGGATACACAACAGCAACTTGCTCCTGATGCAGAAGAGGCACTCCATAAGTGAAAACAAGGACGGACTTTCTATATGATCACAACTTCTACACTTTCATTCATCCAAAAAACGATTTCTTGAGAACCCGTGTTCCAGGCACTGGGAAACTTTTTCCAGGCACTTTTTCTAAGTGGGAAAAAAAAAGACATTTGGGGAGGGGTGACATGAGAGGTCACCCTGAATCTGGGGGGAGCTAAGAGCAGGAAGGAAAACGGCTTCCTTGGCACAGGGCCTGGTGTTACGTCGAGTGTGGGGAAGAGTGGCATGGTGGCATCTAAGCCCTGGGGAGCGTGCTGCCCGTGGAGCAGCGTGGAAGGGCCACAGAGTTTTCACACGCAAGTTAACTACAAGAGCGAGCCCGGGGGACCTGCCAGGGATCTCAAGTGCAAAAACGGAGAGAGGTGCCCAGGAGATGTGGCAAGGGCTTGGATCTATCCCAGGACTGGAGTGGGGGATCTAGTCGGAGTCGGCAGGCTGTGGTCAAGTGCTGGATAGGATGTGGCACATTTTGATCTATTCAGCTTCAAGCCAGATGACCTGAGAAGTGGAAACAACCTTCCTCAGGATGTTGGCTTACCTTCCTCTCCCTCTAAAACTCATCCTGGTCCCGGGGCTGGGTGTGATCTGAACTGGTGAAATGTTCGACCCAAGTGGCTAAAAACTCACTGATGGTGACTCAACAGGTAACTAGGAGCTGTCAGGCAGAACGGGGCCTCAGCGTCAGAAATTAAGTGATGCAAGGAGTGGAGATCTGTTTTATGTACTTGAATCTGTATGTTTGGAATGTAGCCCTTGGAAGCTATATTTCGGATAATGAGGGTCCCCAGACAGCACTTGGGAGTGATGTTCATCTGGGAACACTCCACAGGGCACAGTACTGTCTTTGAAGCTTTAGAGTTGGCACAGGGCAGAGGAAACCCTTGCTGCCTTTTCAGAGGACCAAGGTGTTGGCAGGTACAGGGGCCAGTCAGCTCAGGCTGAGAAGAAAATGTTTCCTGACCACTGGGCTCTCTGCCACTGTCTGGGCCATCCCCCCGGTGGGCGGTGACCATGAGTTAGGGGCTGCCAAGAAGAAAGGCACCCATTATGCTAAAGTTTGGGCAAAAGAATTTACAAGGTTCTCTTCTAATGTAGGACAGACAGCAGCTTACACTGAGCTGCCATCCTTGGTGGGGCTCTCGAATGGAAAGAAGTGAACAAAATCCAAGGCCAGACCCTGTGGACTTGCCATGCATGACAAATACGAAAAAGTTCAAGTCACGTTGGGCCCTGAGCCCCCGTAAGGATCAGGCGCAGCTCAGCGGGGCGGTGGGGAGAAGGAGTCACATTCCTGCATCCGCTAGCTCGCGCAATCTCCGCAACAGTCCAGTGACACCAGAGAGATCCTCCCGATTTTACAGACAACAGACCCCCTTCGACAGGAGTCACTAACCCCCCTAAGGTATGCAGTTAATAAACAGCAGTATCAGAATGAAATCCCATCCCTCCTGCCCTTCCAAAACATCCCAGACCTCTTTACACAGCCTAAGTGCTACAGAAGAAAATTTCAGAAAACCAAACGTTTAAAATCCCTTGATTACATTCCGTGGACTTCAAAGAGAAATCTGTGTATGCATCAGCGCAGATAAAGCCTCAGCCGGCGACAGGCAAACGCCCAATTGTTTTGGCATGTTTCCGCAGCACCGGGAGCCTGGCTCTCTGTGCCTCTCCTCCCCAGAAGTCTCCTGCTCTTGGTATTGTATAAATATTTCAGAGCAGGCAGGCCTGTGGAAGGAAGAGAAAAAGAGGGCCCCCCTTCTGCCCCCCACCTTCATGTGTTCCCCTGAGCCAGGTCCGGGACGCAGGGGATGGGGCGCCGGAGACCTCTTGCCTGGCACGCACTGTCTCAGCGACCAATTGATCTGGGGCCCCGACTGCTGAGCCTGTGATGAGGGAGTCCTTCGGGGCTGAGCCATGCTAGCTTGCTCCCTGCGACGTCACTTTGTGCTGTTGCTTAAAGATGCTGCTTAGATTCAGTCCCACAGAGCGTGCAGAAGGAAGCAGCAGAAAGTCGGATGCATTGCCCACAGGAGTCAAGCAGAGAGCCATGGGCAGGGCCGGGGACCATGCGGACCACAGATCCAGCGTCCCTCAGGGTCACCCGGACACTCTGCACTGGCTGTGGCCAAGTCTGCAGGGAAACAGGGGTAGCTATGCACAATTTGATGACAAAACTCCTCCTTGGGTTTGCACAGTATCAGCTTTTTTTTTTTTGCTTTTATTATTTATTTTTGATATATAGAGAGAAACAGAGCATGAGCAGAGGAGAGGCAGAGAGAGAGGGAGACACAGAATGTGAAGACAGGCTCCAGGCTCTGAGCTAGCTGTCAGCACAGACCCCAACGTGGAGCTCAAAACCACAGACTGTGAGATCATGCCCTGAGCCGAAGTTGAATGCTCACCTGACTGAGCCACCCAGGCACCTCTCACACTATCAAATATTAACTGTGATAAAAAACCAGGCATCAGAAATCTCGCTCCCCAGATGGACACAACCCAGCAGTGTTCTGAGCCCAGACTCTCACAGTGGAGAGAAGGAAAGTTCTGTCCCAGACAACAGGCCTGGGCAGGTGGAGGCCCCCAAGGAAATGATGTGACCACGAAGCTAAATCAGGGCTAATGTGGAACTTGTCACAAGCAACTTGGCACAGGCCTAATGTCCTCGGTTCTAGCACCTTCCTCAAAGGCAGTACTTCCGGAAACAGGTGTCAGTTCGGGTCCTTTCAGCTACGAGGTAGAGAAACTCCAACCCTATCTGGTGAGACACGTCGGACCCTATAACTGAAAAGGGCCCAGTACAGCCGAATTCAGATGCGGGTCCCAGGCAAGGAAGGCCCAGCTAGTTCCTTGATGACGCTTTTCATTCCGGGGACGCAGCCGCATCCTTGTGGCTCTGTTACCTAGTGTGCTGTAACAAATAACCACGGGCCGGGCGGCTTAAAATAACAGAGATTTAGTCTTTCTTAGACGAGGCTGGAAGTCCGCAGCCAAGGTGTGGGTAGGGGCGTGCTCCTCTGAGACCCTCCCTTTCTTGCCTCTTCGAGCTGCTGCCAATCCTTCCCTTCCCCGCTTGTAGATGTCCCTTCTCCATCTCCATGTCCATCAACCCTGTGTGAGATTTTCTTTTTTATTATTTTTGAATGTTTATTTATTTTTGAAAAAGAGAGAGAGAGAGACAGAGCACGAGCAGGGGAGGGGCAGAGACAGAGGGAGACACAGAATCTGAAGCAGGCCCCAGGCTCTGAGCTGTCAGCACAGAGCGTGACACGGGGCTCGAACCCACGAACTGTGAGAGCATGACCTGAGCCGAAGTCAGACGCTTAACCAACCAAGCCACCCAGGTGCCCCTCTGTGTGATTTTTTCTTATAAGGACATCAGTGATACTATATTCAGGGCTCACTCTAATCCAATATGATCTCATCTTATTTCATCTGTAAAAACCTTATTTCCCAACAACATTCTGAGGTTCCAGGGGAACAAGAACCGGGGAGGGGACACCATTTGTCCCACTTGGGCCGTCTGCCCTTTGAGATACAAGGCGACTGTAATAGCAAATGGGATTTAGTTTCCAGGGACATCCAGGTCTCTTTGCTGACTATGGAACCAAAGGTCTAGGGTGGATATTGGGGGTGCTCTCCTCAAGCTCCCCCTCTTGGACCTCTTCACTGATTCTCTGACTTTCCTCTTTTTTTTTTTTTTAATGTTTTTTATTTAGAGAGAGAGAGACAGCATGAACAGGGGAGGGTCAGAGAGAGAGGAAGACACAAAATCTGAAGACAGGCTCCAGGCTCTGAGCTGTCAGCACAGAGCCTGACATGGGGCTCAAACCCACAAACTGTGAGATCATGACCTGAGCCGAAGTCAGACACTTAACTGACTGAGCCACCCAGGTGCCCCTCTGCCTTTCCTCTTAACTGCCTACACCTAATGCTCTTTGTAGAGCTTTGCCCTTGGGTCACAGGAGAGGCTCAGGCACCTGGAGGCACCTGAAAGCTAGCATTCCCAGAGGGCACTCTGTTGCCAAAAGTTGCCTAGTGTGTTGTGGAAGCCCAGCTCCCTCGCTTCAGGAGCCATGTGACTTGTGCCCGGAGCTCCCGGCAGAAGCAGTGCCCTCCTGCAGGCCCACCTGAAATCTCGCCCTGGCGTGGTTTCCCCCTCACTCATCTCCCTGGCAGGCGCTTCCTGAATACAGTGCCTGAACGTGAATCCTTGTTTCCCAGTCCATGTCTGGGTACAGTTGCCAGTTTCAGCAAAGATACAGTTAATAATAATAACAACAAAATAAATACTAATAAGTAAAATGAAAATACATAAAAGCTCAGTTAAATTTTCATTTTACCAAACAACAAATAATTTTTAGTGTAAGTATGTCCCATGAAATATTTGGGACATACTTATGAATTATATGCTGTCCATCTGAAACTTAAATTTAATTTGATGTCTTACGTTTGGCAAGCCTGCTTCTGGGGAGTGTAATTTAAGACGAACTTTCCTCTGATTGGATCAACCTAGGTCATGATCTCATTTCTGAACCAAATCGCTGTAACCGGAGGGCAGCAAGGATTGCTTAGACCAATATGGGGGTGACCCAGACTTTGAGGTTGCTTGTTCCACATGGGGTGGGATGGATGTTGAAAAGACAACACAGAAACTATTGCTGATGGTAACTAAGTAGTTATCGTTATTCGAGGTCGTTATGGTCTGTAATAATGTCACGGGGAATGTCACAGACAGAACCATTGCTTCTAGGGGGAAATAAAGGACAGGGCTCCTGTGAGTCTCTTGTCCTAAATGTTGTCAACTGATAAACACATAACCTCGTTTTATGAGTGCTTCTCTTTAAAGACACCTTATTTAGGGGCACCTGAGTGGCTCAGTCAATTAAGCAGCCGACTTCAGCTCACATCAGTATCTCACGTTCTGTGGGTTTGAGCCCCGCGTTGGGCTCTGTGCTGACAGCTCAGAGCCTGGAGCCTGCTTCCAATTCTGTGTCTCCCTCTCTCTCTGCTCCTCCCCTGCTTGCTCTCTGTCTCTCTGTTTCTCTCAAAAAGAATAAACAGTAAAAAATTTAAAGACACCTTATTTAATATCTACTGCCGATTCATGAACACCTCACAGCCCACAGCACTGTAACTCATATCTTCGTGAAGCTTACCTAACACATGAATTTTCTGTGTGAATCCTGGCCTTCCTGTGTCCAGGAACACCAGACGGCATTTCAGCACTATGCTTGGAGGCTGCACGAAACAGTGAAATCACCAAAAACAAAACAAAACAACAACAACAACAAAACCACACACACAAAAACATGGGAAATGTGGCATTAAAGAGATCCCAGAAAGGACACTTGCTTATGGGAAGAGATCCCGAGCAAGGAGGCAGTGTCCCAACGTCCACAGGGAAGATGTGTATTGAGCGACTGACGTTTTTGCCATTCTGTCCATGTCTACCAATGAGCATGAAAGCACTGTGGACACTGATTTGGGGGTTAGGAAAAAATTTTAGTTGTGTTCACAGAGACGGGATCTGTGAATAATGAGGACCCGTGGTGCCTGTGAATAACTATGAATGACGGTGTTTGCAGAGTGCTCCCGGAGCTGGCTTCAAGTAGGCTCGTATTACGTTTACCTTTCAGAGAATCCCCTACTACAAAAATAGAGAAGCTGGCTAGGTAAATACAGAACTTGCAAAAACAGCCTCTCGCAAGGAATTCTGTTTGCCTAGTGATGAACACACGGCCTTTCGGTGCTATGTAACCAGAGCAGCTGGTCACGTCAATAACTCGGTACAAGGCATCAGATTTGCCGGGCTATTTAGAACCTGTGTGATGTGAGATTCCTGAACTCGGCCCCGTGGCCACGTTAATCTGTAAATAGAGCTGCTTGCTTTTGAAAGCGAGGGAAAAGCCATGCCCTGAGCCACTTTACATGGCGCTGCTCCTGTTTACACAGCCATCTGCTCTAAGCCCTTCTCACACATCCACGGTCCTCACAGGACTGTTTAACCAAGTGTCATTATTTTAAGTGTTGGGAAGGGATCATCCACCAAAGCCTTTACTTCTCTCTTGAAAAGTTTTTTACTTTCAGATTGACCGTTTGCCCCCAAACAATCAAAGCATCAAAAAGTTTTCCCTGGCTAGCGCGGCTGTCTCCTCCCCCAAAGCCTCCAGTCCGCTGTCCGTCTAATTTCCCAGGCACCAAGAGGGTAGCTTGGCAGATTTGGATGGCCAACGGCGGCACGATCTGATATTTGCATGGCTGGCTTCCCGCAATATGGTATTCTTAATTTTTCATTTCCCCCAGTTTTAAATTTTAATCCCATTGTTTTAAAATTATTTTAACTTTTACCAGAATTATATACATGTACAGTTTTTGAATCACCTATTACTTAAAGCCTTCCTCAGTGGTTTCCTAACCCTCCTCCCAATGCATACAAGGAAATGGCTTTTGTTTCTTGACACTCTTATGGTTTCATCTGGCATTGGCAGCCTTAGTGTTTATAATATGCTTCCACCTAATTTCTTTTTTCTTTTTTTTAACTTTTACTTATTTTTGAGAGACGGAGCATGAGCAGAGGAAGGGGAGAAAGAGAGGGAGACACAGAGTCTAAAGCAGGCTCCAGGCTCTAAGCTTTCAGCACAGAGCCCAACATGAGGCTCGAACAAACGAGCTGTGGGATCATGACCTGAACCAAAGTTGAATGTTTAATGGACTGAGCCGCCCAGACACCCCCCCCACCTAATTTCTTGATTGTTCCATTTTAGTATTGGTTGTTGATTTCCTGTTAGGATAACTAAGTTTTAGCCCTCCTCCACCCCCCTGAGAATACCTTCCCCATTTCCTCAATATAATTATGTATTTTTCCTGGTTAGGTTAATGGTCTTTATTTATATCACAATAGTCCTGTAAATATTTGTTACTGAGGAATGATTTTTGTCTCCTTTCTTGAACATCTTTTATCTTTCTTTAATAATTAACATATTTTTTTCACTAGCTTAATTTTCTATCAGTTTATTCCTGTTTGGTTTTTTTTTTCCATATACCTCACAAGCCTGTCATATGCCAGTCAATTTATTTATTTACTTCCTTCCTTCCTTACTTACTTACTCACTTACTTACTTACTTTAGGGGAGAGAGAGACAGCGTGTGCATGCAAGCAGGGAGGGCCAGAGAGAGAAGGAGAGACAGAATCCCAAGTGGGTGCTGTGCTTGCCCAGAACCTGACATGGGGCTTGAGCTCATGAACTGTGAGATCTCAGCTGAGATCAAAAGTCGGACACTTACCCAACTGAACCACCCAGGCACCCTCAATATATCTCTTTTCAAACTTGGCCCCGTTGTAACACTCCCTTTCTAACTAGACCGAACATCCTGCAGGAATCCTCTCAGCTGTCATCCTTAGATATCCGCTTCTCCAGCCTCCTGTTTTGTAGAGCCCATCACTTCCTCAGTCTCAGCCCATCACTTTCTTAGTCTCAGCCTAGACTCTTGCCAAAGCACATCCTCTGGCAGTTTCCTTTGAAAGGGTGGCTAGGAACTGAGTTTTATGAGGTCTTGAGGGATGACAATAATTCTGCCTTCACATTTAAATGATCATTTAGCTGGGTATAAAATTCTAGGTTGAGAATACATTTCTTTCGGAATGTTGAAACCACCATTCCATTTTCTTCAAGGATAAGGTGCTGCACTGAGTGGCCCAATGCAAGTGACATTCCTGGGTGTTTGATGTGGGGTTTTCAATCTGGAAGTTCCAAGAATCTTCTCTCTTGTCCTTAAGGATCATGGATTCCCTCATTTCCTTGTCCAGTTGAGAAGCCAAGGGCCCAGAGAAAAAGACTTGCCATGCCGTGCCCCAGCCTGGATTAACACAGGCTTCCTCCCTACACGTGTTCTGTGCCATCCTGACCCTCCCTAGACACCTTCTGCCTTGGTCTCACCTGCTGGACAGGGGCTCCAGCCTTGGGAACAATATCTTGCCACCTTGGAAGCTATTTTATAAGACATGAGGCCAAGTCAGCAGGCACATTCCAAAGAACAAGGAGTGTGAAACAATGTCAGCAGGAGGGGTGAAGGCACTGGAAGCTGGGCCCAGGCAGTGCCTGATCTGAGCCTCCCAAAGGCTGAGAAAACTGGTCCACCGCAGTGCAGGCTGTGTGCACTGTTAGCATGGCCCACCTGGATTACAGTCCCCAGAGTGCCCTTTCTCATGTGCTTCTGGTTACATTGAGCCACCAAGGGAAATTCTGTCAGAGATTGGATGGGGGCAATAGCCATGTTGTAGCACTCACCCACCTTTTCCCAATTATTCAGCATCCATCTAGGTGTTGCTGTGAAAACATTTTGCACTTGTGAGTAAAGTCCCAAGACAGTTCAGTTGACTTTGATTGTTGACCTTAAGTTAATCAAAAGGGAGATGTTCCTGGGTGGGCATTACAGTTAGGGACACTTTTGGAGGACTTAGGCCTTCCCTGAGCCTAGAGACTCTAAACCACAGCAGGATCTACTCTTGCTTTCCCTTCCCCTGGGTCCTGCCTCCTGACTCTTGTCTGGGACCACAAGTTTTGGTGGGTATCTGTGGGGTCCAGCCCACTTCTCATCAGCCCTTCCTGACTACCTTCAGACTTGCTCAGGCAGCGGCCACAATGGAGCATATCTAATCTGCTTCAGTTCTGCTTCTTGAGCCCCAGTGATACTTCAGTGAAGGAGCAGCATTCAGTATTCCCCTGGCAACTGGGGAGCTATTGTGCTCATGACTCATTGTATGGCTTGGTCCTCTGGGGAACCTTCGGGGAAGGGTCTCCTTGGACTAGGCTCAGCACTGGCCCAGCACAGTGGCTCTCAAACCGTGGTCCCAGGCCACCAACACCAGCATCATCTGGGAGCTTGTAAGAAATGCACCCATTTCCAGAAACTCAAGTTTGAAAACTATCATCCCCAGGGAAACCTGGATGTCCTGCCCTTTGTTGATTCTGTTCAGGTGCTCAGGGCAGAGAGGCACACTAAGCCCACGTGGGAGAAGCCAACTGGACTGGCCAGACTGTATACAGTCTTGGACTCTCATTCCTATTCAGGACTGGGCACAGGAACCTGCTCCCAGAGCCTTGTCCTTATAGGCAAAAAAATGTAAATGAAGCTCTGGCTCTGGGGTTCAAACCAGACCCTGGCTCTTCCAGTGTGAGTGGGTGTACCCCATAGTTCTCAGAACCAGACCTGGCCAGTGGCGCCAGACTCTAGCCAGCCTCTCTGGCTTCTCACTCACCCACTCTGTTCTAGTCACATTGTCCTGCTCAACCCTGAGCCTCTTCCCCCAGGGGGCCTTCTCACATGCTGCCCCCCTGCCTGGGGGCTCCCCATTCCACCCCCTTCACGTGGGCACTCCCATTCACCCTTCGCTCCCCAGCCAAATTGCACCTTCCAGGTCATTTCCCATGACAGATTCTCACAGCATCCTGAGCATTTTGACAGCATGAAATTCTCCATGTATTATATGGACTCAAATGTCTTATCTCTATTAGCAGCTGTCTTCCCCATTGGGTTCACCCATGAAGTTGGAGGCAATATTTACCACCTCGCAAGAACTACCCCCCTGCCCAGTGCAAGCCCTGGCACTTAGGAAGCATTTCTTGAACTGTGAGATCATGCCCTGAGCTGAAATCAAGAGCCAGACTTAACTAACTGAGCCACTGAGGTGCCCCCTCATCTTTTTAAGGAGGAAAGTGGGGCTGATGAAGTCCACCATGCAGGGCTGCTATGAGTCCCTGGCCCCGTGTGTGGCTCACAGTGGGCACTCAAGAGTGACAGCAAGTGTTGCTGGTGGAAAACCCTCAGCTAATGGCCGCGGTAGGCCACCTTCCCTCCTCTGTGCCTGCCTCTCAGTTCCCCAAATTGTCTGCTTCTCCATTTGTCTCCACCACCATCTGTAAGCTTCTCTTGCACAGGATCTGTTCCTTCATTCCTCCTCTATCCCATCTCAGGGTATGGGGTGCAGGAGGACCCTCAGCATCTTAGGTGGGGGTCCCCAGAAGCAGGGCCTGGGAGCAAGGCTCCTGAGCAGGGATTAATTGAGAAACATTCCCAAGAGACACTAGTAGGGATGCCAGACAAGGGGGGCAGGGAAGGAGTTAGGCAGCCCGGGTAAAGCTTCACCCTGACCCCATGGGGACCCCGGAGTGGGAACTAGGCTGACATGTGCCAACCTGAAGCCACAGATCTGGGCTTTTTTTCCATCCACTGATTAAGGGTGGGAAGGCTGGCTAGGGGGTCAGCTCCCAGGCACTTTGATTCTCTGCATTGGAGCCAAGGGACTCTAAGGGGCTGAGAACAGACCATCTGCCCAAGAAGATCGCAGGTGCAGGTTGTAAATACAAGAGTACATGGCAGGGGTAGGGGTGGGTCCTGGATGCTAAAAGGACTCCAAGTGGCCTGGGAGAGTGCTACCCCTCCTGCCACACTGGGCAAAATTTCCTCACACTTTCCAGAATGTTTGCCGGAAGGGGTGTCTTGAAGACTGCAAAGTGACCACCCTATTTCTGAGTCTTCTGCTGATGTGGGCATGGCCACCAGAAGATCAAGTCCTGCTAGGGCCACTGCGACTCAGCCTGGAGCCCCGACCATCCCCAGTGGTGACATCTGCAAACCCTGCTCACCCCGAGTCCCCAGCCTGACTTCTGGGGGCTCCAGGGCCCCTGGCAGGGGCACAGGGGGAAGGGCCCGACCTCCCCACCCCCACACCGCCTGAGAAGTGACCGCTGTTGTTTCGACGGGAGAAAGCTTGGCAGACCCTTCTCCAGCAAGAGGGTGGAAAAAGCCAGATGGAAAATCCTGACTTGGCCAATTAATACGAGCAGCAGGAAAATCCCTAAATTGGTTCCATAACAACCAATCTCTGTTCCCAGGTCCACAGGAAGGCAGAAAAAATGCATCCCACGTGAAGGAAAATTGAAGTGCGCCCAAAAGTTCATCAATACTTTTCTGTCTTTCCCCGCCAGGTTCCTGGCTAAAGTTGTTAGAACATGCCTCTCTATTTAAGCGAGGTAATTTGATGCGGGCAATAATAATCATAAATATTCATGGTTTTGCCTTAACATTAGGATAACATCTGTTTCCAAACATCTGCAATCTGTTTTCAATGCTTCAGTAAAATGTAAATTAGCTATAACTAATACAATAAAGCACTAATGGGGATAATGATAATGAAAGACGCCCATTAAGGTGGGAGTCCAGCTTCGTCTCCAATGGCCAGTTTTCTGGAGTTCTCCAGAACTTTGCTTTCCACCATCTGAAACTTCCTTCAGATGAAAGGGGCTTTGAAAAGCCTCTCCTGGGTCCCCTGCTTCGCTCCCTAAACCAGGAAGCATTTTGCAGGCCAGGGGCCTTTGTGTGCCTCACCCCTCTTCAGAGGATGCACACAGATATTTCTAGAAGTCATGTCCACCTGCCTAGGTCCTGTGCACAGAGCCCTCCACTTCTTGCAGAAGTAGGTCCAGCCTCTCGGCCTCCAAGCCAGACTTGTGCTCCTGCCACCTCCCCCATCCCTGGCATGGTCACCACCCTCACTTCCTCCAAGTCCCCTGAACACCTGTCTCCCTCTTATTTGGCCCCTACTGTTTGGTTATTGGTCCTATACAGAGAGCACCCACAATACTGAGGGAAAAGGCCAAGTGGCTAATTGTAAAATAGACCAGGGAGATAAACAGGGCATTCACAGAAGAAATACTAGTAGCCGAGAGTATCACTCTCACTAGTAATTAAAAAGCAAATTAAAATGATGAACAAAAAATAATGCTATGATTATATGTCATTAGGCAAAATAAATTGTAAAAACAATTTCTGTAAGATGATACTATTCTTATTTTAAAATATGCTTATGGGCACCTGGATAGTTCAGTCAGTTAAGTGGTCAATTTCGGCTAGGTGATGATCTCATGGGTCTTAAGTTTGAGCCCCTCAATGAGCTCTCTGCTGTCAGCACAGAGCCTGCTTCAGATCCTCTGTCCCCCCTCGATACCTGCCCCTTCCCTGATTGCTCTCTGTCTCTCTCAAAATAAATAAACTTTAAATTTTTTTAACATTTATTTATTTTTGAGAGACAGAGACAGATCATGTGCAGGGGAGGGGCAGAGAGAGAGAGGGACACAAAGAATTGGAAGCAGGCTCCAGGCTCTGAGCTAGCTGTCAGCACAGAGCTTGACACGGGGTTCAAACCCACGAATGTGAGATCATGACCTGGGCCAAAGTCAGGTGCTCAACCGACTGAGTCACCCAGGTGCCCCCAAATAAATAAACTTTTAAAAAAGGTATGTTTTCATACTGGGGGAAAACTCCAGGGAAAATATAGATGCAAATGCATCTCTTAAGAGACTCAACTGTTAACCAAATTGTTAAGAGTAACCTTTGAAACATGAGATTGGACCAGGTGTCTTTGTTTTGTTCTTTGAATTTGTTATGAGGAATATGCATTGAATTGTATTTTTTTAAAGCATGCTCACTTACTCATTCCAAAAGGGGGAATAGTAACTTGAAGGTGGACCAGTCTGGAGGATACTATCCTAACCAAGTTATCAAAATGACCATCACCTTCAATGGGACAGATTAACCACATGTGCCTCCTGATACAATGCACTGGGAAGGACACAGCCTCCCTGCTGCAGTATTCCTGACAAAATGTTGAACTCTGGGGAAACATCAGACAAACGCAGGTTAAGGAAAATTTTACAAAATATTCCAACCTGTGCTTTTTAGAGATGATCATGGTATGAAATGCATAACTGTCTGTCCCAGGTTAAGCTAAAGAAATGAGACACATGATCTTGGATTTTCAATCACTGCAACAGACATTTGGGGAGTCACTGGTAAAATATGAATAAATTTCATAGATTATATAATAATATTCTATCCATGTTAATTTCATGATTTTGATAATGGTTCTATGATTATACCAAAAAAAAATCCTTGTGTTTAGGAATACACATGATGCATTTCTTTGAAGAGAGAGAAGCTTAGTCTTCATGCTAAAGCAGGGAACAGCTGTAAACATTCAAGGCCACCCAACTGTCAGGGTTCACACACGTGTAGACCCAGAGGAGCAGGCTTGATTATCATTCCTTCACCCAGTGAGAGTCTGAGGAAGAGAGGTGAGAAGGAGACCCCAGAAGGGAGGAGGCAGGACTGCAAGAAGCAAAGAGAGAGGAGGGAGGGTCAGGAAAGTGGGTTTGCTATGGGATGGCCCCCTCCACCCCCCAGGAGATCCAAGGACAAAACTCAGAGCTTGGAATGGCTTTGGCTCAGTCACCCAGACACATGCTGAGCATGTGCTTCAGGGAAAGGCACACGGCAGCACCCAGAAGAGGCAGAGGAGGGTTAGCCTGGCCTGAGCAGAGCAGGGCAGCACCTGACCCTCCTCAGCCAGGAACTCCTCCCCATGGCTGACCACCCAGCCACTGCCTCACTTTCACCCCTGCAGGTGATTAGAGATACTACTCATAAGACCAGAAAAAAAAGGGCTCTCCAGCCCTTTATCCCCGCCCCCCACCACACACACAGGGCACAAACTCCATGCCACACAGGCTGCCATAGAGGTGACATGTGGGCACAAGAACATCAACCCCAATGTGATGAAGGACAGTGCCTGGGAAGAATAGTTGATTTGCTATTGGATGGCTTGGAAGACCTTGTGACACTGGAGCTAGAGTTTCCAGGGGCAAGAGGAGAAATATTCCTTTCTCTTCCTTCCCTGCTGGGAAAAAAGACTGTCACCCACTTAGCCTGCTCCCCCCCCCACAAGTGGGCTTCCTTCCTGCTCTTAGGGACAAGCCCCCAGCAGATGCCCGAGCTGCAGACCCCTGGCCCAGCCTGTGGGTACTGCTGAGGTCAATTACTGGGGACCTGTGCACAGGACGGGACAGGACCAATAATGCCCCATGGGCAAGGTGGAGCCCCCTTGTGGGTGTTTTCTTATAGCCTGGCTGCTGTCTGGGGAATATTCCCGCCCCATAAATGCCACTACACTTTATGGGGAAGTACTGGAGCCAAAGGGAATCAACAATCCTGGGCCCTGGACCCAATTCCACAGAGAGCTGTCTGTTGCATATATGCCAACTTTCTCTGCCTGGATTTAACTTTAGAATAATAATGGGGAACTTAAAAATAAACAAATAACTGCTGAACTCCTCTGACAGCTCTGTGGTGAGGGTGGCAGAAGACCCCAGCCTCCCAGAATGTCAGGATGGCCTCAAGTGCCATCTTTCTACCCACAGAAGCTTGCATGTGTGGTTTATTCTTGACTCACTTGATTCCCAGGTGCAGGATCTGAGATTCATTCCCAAGTCATGGGATTTTCCATGCAGTGGTTTCCCACAGCCCAGCACTTCTTGGTCCCTCGGGGGCCCTCAGGCTCCTGGATTGGACTCCCCAGTGCTGGGACATTGCTCTCCCTATGTTTACCAAGCCTGACGTGGGCAGGTGTGGTGGTGCAGGGCATGCTGGACCATGGGCTGGCCTCCCCTTTGGCAGGACAGCTGGGAATGTGAACCCTGGAGCCATTTTTAAGCCAGGGCAGGGCTCAACTCTCAGCTTTCCATTTTAACCTTGTGGGGGGACTCAGACCCCCTTAGCACAGTGTTACCTGAGAACCACATGTGTTGGGCCCACTGACCACTCTGCAAATGGTTAAACTTGGGTCTAGCGTATTCTACTGCCAAGATGTGTTTCCCACTGTGGACGTGCTTTCTCAGCCTCCCTCAGGGGCACCGTAAGGCACCATGTGCAAGAAAGGCCGAGCAAGCAAGAGGTGGATGACACTCAGACCACCAGTCTCAAACTCTCCTCCCAGGTCTTGTCCCTGACAGCTCTGTGAGGGGCTTTCCTTCTGACCACTGGCACTAGGGTCCCTGGGAGTTGAGAGCTCTTGGTCAGCCAAGTTCTTCTAAGGGGCAGCTGGAGTGAAGGGTGGCCTTGGCTTTGGGCCACAGCTGAGCCAATAGGGGCAAGTTCTTGACCCTCTCAGACCTCACATTCTTCCCAGGCTCCCATGGGTTAAGGTGTCAGGGTGCCCAGCAGTTTCTGGCACATTCTGGAAGCTCAACAACCCTTTTTCTATCCCTTACCTTACCTCCTGTTCTGGCCAAGATTCCCCAAAGCATAAAGATGAGGTTAGGAGGGACAATGCTTTCCTTCTGTTTTAGTGGTTAGTAAATGAAAATACTTTTACATTTTGTCCAGCATTGCATGCCTGAGTTTAATTTTTTTTTATTTTTATTTACTTTGAAAGATAAAGACAAAGTGCAGGCATGGGAGGGTCTCTGAGCTGTCAGCACAGAGCCCGATGTGGGGCTCCAACTCATGCACTAGGAGATGATGACCTGGGCTGAAGTCAGACACTCAACCAACTGAGCCACCCAGGTGCCCCTGCATGTTTGAATTTTGAATGATATAATTCATTATTAAAACTTATTGTCACTAAGGACAGTTTTTTACCATTTCATTTTATTCATTTTTTTAATTTATTAAAGTTATTTTTTCATTTAATTTGAGAGAGGGAGACAGAGCAGAGCAAGCACGAGTGACAGCAGACAGACAACCCCAAGCAGGCTCTGCATGGCCAGCACAGAGCCTGATGCAGGGCTCAAACCCACAGACCGTGAGATCATGACTTGAGTCAAGGTCAAGAGTTGGACACTTAACCAACTGAGCCACCCCAAGCACCTTGAGGACACTTTTTTAAATGGCAGAAATAAGTGGTCTAGGGAATGCTCCGCATTGGTGTTAACAGCATGCCACAAGGTGTACACACCTGTTAGTTGCTTTACCTGTGTGTCTCATAAAGTCCCCTGTCATTTCTGTGCAGGTGTGGCGTGTGTGAATGTAGTACTCCCAACTCTCCTACTCCTATACTTAGTTTCTATTTGGAGCCTCTACTCCCCTGTTGGTGGAAATGTGAGTTCAGCCCACTCTGGACCCCCTGTTCCTTTCCTAGGGCACCGCCAGCCTGCTCTGGCCTCGGCAGGGACATCCTGATTCCGGCTGCTGCTGCCCCATGCCCAGCCTCTTGGAATGCCCATTCCACAGCTACAACCTTGTCCCTCTCCTACAGCAGGAAACACCACTGCTCCCTGGTCACCAGGGCTCAGGAAAGTTCTGGGCTCATGCCGGGCCCACCTGCCCATACAGACCTCCTGAGTAGCCACTTTCCTGGGGCCTTGTTCCCTCCCTGGATCTCTGCCCAGGAACGGAAACTCTGTGGTCATTAGCTCGGATTCCCAGACGTTTCCAGTTCTTTTCTGCACAAGGCAGGATTGTACTTCTCTGCCCTCTTGAAACCAGGTGTAGCCTGTGACTTGCTTTGGCCCAATAAAAGTGACAAGTGACAAGGGGCATCCACTATCAGATGCTTTAAGAGTCAGATTGCAATTTTTTAAGCTTCTCTTTTCTTCTAGGGCTGTGCCGACGAGTGTGTTGGTGGCTGTTTTAGTGGTTAGTAAATGAAACTACCTCGCATGAGTTCTGTTCCCTGAACTAAACGCTACCTATTTCTGCAAGGAGCCACCCAACAGCTCAAACAGGTCGTTCCAAATCAGAATCCACTGGGGACCTGGGCAGGGTCTCCAGGCTGGGGCCAGGTGTGACAAGACACAAGGAGAGCTCCCAGTCTACCCACAATAGATGGGGAGTGACAGTGAAGACTACCTCATCTGATTAAGTGAATGAGATTTGGAACTGCTTGTTACTGTAGCAAAGCCTACCTATCCTGACTGCTGCAGGGTCACAAGTCTCCTCTGCTCTTAACCTTCCAAATCAACCTAGGATCTAACATAACCATTGCTGAGCCAAAGGGAAAACGGTGAATGGAATCAAGGACTCCTGGTTCCTCTGGGATTCCTGCCCTCCCAACCTCAGATTTCCCCTGAGAACACCCAGCCTCTTACTGGTCAGTTTACTATCTCTGGCCTATTCCATTGTTTCAAGGCTAGACTCTTGAGATGTGAAATGAAAGAAATAATTCCACTTTCTTTACTGTACTGTTATCCTTCTCTTAGGCAGACTGGGGGGAAAGAGGAAGAAGAAGGCCAGGGTAACAATGGAATGGAGAACAGGGAATGGGGGCGGGGGTAGGAATAGAGGTAGTGGGAGGCTGGATAATGACCTCCAAAGAGATGTCCATGTCTTAACCCCTGACCCTGTGAATAGGTTGCTTTAGGCAAAAGGGCCTTCGCAGGTGTGATTAAGTTTTTTGAGACCCAGAGATCATCCTGAGCTATCTGGCTGGGCCAGATGTGGCCACTAGGGTTCCCTAGAGGGAAGCAGGAGGTCCAGTCAGAGGAGGAGGTGGGATGACTGGAAGAGAGGTCACCTGGGGACTTTGCAGGCAGAAGAAGGGACCACAGACATAGGCAGCTGTAAGAAGCTGTACAAAGCAAGGAAATGGAGTCTCCCCTGAAGCCTCCAGAAGGAAGGCAACCTCGCCTCCACTTGGACATCAGCCCCGTGAGATCCACGTTGGATATCTACAGAAATGTGAATGACAAATGCATGCTATTTAAGCTGCCTGGTTTATGGCAATTTGTTACAGCAGCAGTAGAAAACCAATACTCTTGGTTGCCAACTAAATATTGTCCATCATGTATGTGGGCCAGGGAGGGTCATAGGGGTTGGCTTCATAGAAGCCCGGCTGTGGTTTCCCCAGATGGGCTCTGCCCTCACTCAGCCACACCCCTCCCTCTTGTTTGATTTCTTCTCTGGGCATTGCAGCCTTCTGGACCTCTGTATCTTCTTTAGAGTGAGTATCTGCCTACTTGGTTGGAAAACCCAGATGAAATACTTCTTTGGCTTCTGCTTCCCCTCCTGGCTACACCCCTGCGTCTTCTTTCTCTTTGAGTTCCAACATCCCAGCCACTCCAGGAGAACCCCTTCCCACCACCCCAGCCTCAAGAATGTGACCCCTCTTCAGTGTTTCTGCCTTATTCATGTTTCCCATCTCTGGGCCTATCCAAACCTGACTGGCTCCAGCCTTCAACAGAGCAAGGAAGTCAGTGTCCCAAGCTTGACCTTGTCCAATATGGTAGCCACTACCCCATATGGCCATGTACATTTAATTCTAAATTAATGAAAAGTAAACGCTCCGTTACTCAGTCACACTAACCACATTTCAAGGGCTCAATAGCCAGGCAGGGCTAGTGGCCACTGCATTGCACCGAACTGATAGGAAAATTTCCATCTTTGCAAGAAGTCCCATTGGACAGCCCTGCCCTAAAACATTCTTCTTTCCCATGCATGCTCTTACAGCCTTGCTCAGTTCAGTGAAAGGAGCACTGAATTCCATTTACATGTAAGCATGAGGAAGTCTTAGTTTTATTTTCCTCCTCCTTGGAGTATATGCATTTTCTGCCTCCTCTCTGTTGAGAAAATGGATTTTTCTAGCCCATGAAAAAGGAATTCCAATACACAGGGTGCAGCCACGGACCTTAGCATCTATTTCTTCCTCTTTTAAAGTGTCTTCTCTTACTGAGCAGATTGAAAGCTTAAACTATGTTTCTCAGATTCCCTTGCAAATGGAGCCCTGGATTTAAAATAGGCTCTTCCAGGGGCACCTGGGTGGCTAAGTAGGTTAAGTGCCCAACTTCGGCTCAGGTCATGATCTCGTGGTTCGTGGGTTCGAGCCCTGCATCAGGCTCTGTGCTGACAGCTCAGAGCCTGGAGCCTGCTTCAGATTCTATGTCTCCCTCTCTGTCTGCCTCTCCCCACTAGCACTCTGTCTCTCTCTCTCTCTCAAAAATAAATAACACTAAAAAAAGAAAAGAAAAGAAAAGTGGAGTGGAGGCCATCTTCCAACGGCTTTGGGCTTTCTCTTCTGGCACAAGAAATACCAGGGCCCAGCCTCCAGCCTCACAGTGTTGTGAGGTGGTGGCAGCAGTGGCCAGACTCAGCATTCCAAAGCCCAGCCAGCAGCCTCCTGGGTCCCAAGGCAGCTGTCTTCATGGCAAGGCTCAGGCAGTAGAGGCAACCCTCCCAACCCCAGCTTCCTGGTCCCCAGATCGCAGCCAGGGCAGGGTGTTTCTGGAATCACTTCTTGTTCTGTGTGATAGTCATCCCTGGAGACCCAGACTGGAGCATCCTCTCTACGCCTGCAAAGGACTTGGTAAATCTTTAATCCCCTGTATTAAATCCCTTTCTGCTTAAACTACCTCGCATGAGTTCTGTTCCCTGAACTAAATTCTACCTATTTCCACAAGGAGCCACCCAACAGCTCGAACAGGTCATTCCAAATCAGAATGACTGCCCAGGAGTCTGTAAAATAGAAGTTGCCCATGATCACAGTGACTTGTCCCAGAGGTAGCAGTTGCCATTGTCAATTGCTGTTGCTCTTCACAGCTGGCCCAGCGCACACCTGCCTTCATTTTCTGTAATGCTTTTACATCCCTGCTCTTCAGAATTCTGGATTCCCAGACTAACGGGCTCAAGGAGCCTAGACAACTTCAAACTGGCTGGCTAAAATGACAGGGTTTTTTGTGTGTTTTGTTTTGTTTTACTAAAGCTAGATTCAACATCATAGAATCACAAGGTCAAAGGTTACGTTAGAAACATGATGTCAAAAGTACATAAAATCAGAAGCACCTGAGTAGCTCAGTCAGTTAAGCATCCAAGTCTTGGTTTCAGCTCAGGTCGTGATCTCACGGTTCATTATATCGAGCCCCAAATCAGGCTCTGCATTGACAGCACAGAACCTGCTTGGGATTCTCTCTCCCTCCCTCTCTCTCTCTCTCTCTCTCTCTCTCTCTCTCTCCCCCTCCCTCCCTTGTACTCTCTCTCAAAATAAATAAAGTTAATACAAAAAGTACATAAAATCAGCCACATAACATTGTGAAACACAAGTCACACTTAAATTGGATCTGCAGAAATGGAAAACAGGACAATTTTTTCATGGAGATAGAAAAACCACAAAAAGACTGGATAGCATGGTCTGAGGGCCTTCCACCACCTGTGAGCATGGCGTCCTGCTCCTCTGTGCACCATCTTATCCTCTGCTCTTGATACTCTGTGGCTTTGGCTGCCTTGCCTGACATGCACTTGACCCTGCATCTGGGATTCAGTGATTCCAGCACAGCGAATTGTCCTTTCTTCCCAGGGAGCAGTATTATTTGAACATCATGTCTCCATGAGGACACTTTATCCACGTGGCAATCTCCTCATAGTAAAGACTGCCGTGACCTTGGGCCCATCTGTGTCTCCCACTTGCTCAGTGGCTAGTTGGCGGATCCTGCTGTACTGTTGTGGGATGTGGAGAGACCCGTCTCCCACACTGAAAAGGTATGTTGGACTCCACTAACGCCCAGTATATCCAGATGTTGCCTTATTTGGAAATAGGGTCATTGCCGATGTCATTAGTTAAGATGAAGGCACATGAGGGTAGAGGTAGGCTGGGTCCATATCTAATATGACAAGTGTCACAAGAAGGTGATCATGTGAAGATAGACATGCAGGGAAAGCACCAGGGTAAAGTCAGAGATTGGACGATGAAACTAACATGAAAGCTTGCTGGCAACCACCGGAAGCTGGGAAGACACGATAAAGGCTCCCCCGTGGTTCTCAGAGGGAGCGTGGCCCTCTCGGCATGGCTGGGGCAGGAAGGTCTGGCTGTAGGAGGAGAGTATGATAGCCTGATTCGAGGGAGCTTGGGTACTGTCCCAATGTCCCACGGGCAATGTGGAGCCCCCAGAGTGCTGTGATCACATATCTGTTCATCAGGGCCACACTGGCCACAATGTGGATGGCGATGGGAAGACAGACAAAGTAGGAGATTAGTGTCACTGTAGGACATCTGGGTGGGATGTCACAGATGCCAGACCAAGTCCAAGGGAGAGGCCTAGGCTGGAGACCAATCTGGCCATCAACAGTGGTGGCCAGGGGCAGCCAAGACCTCAGCCTGGGCACCAGGGGAAAGCAGAGGAGGCCTCGGGGAATCCGTGCAAAGGGGCTCAGGACAGAGAGGGAGCTGGATGACCAGTCTCCCCAAAGTGGAAGAAAGGAGCGAGAGAACCCTGGTGGGAGTCTCAGAGGAAGACGCTCAGGAGCTGGGCTAGGCGCCCGGCCGTGGCCAGTGGCCCCCACCCAACCTGGCCCTGACTCCCCTGTGGGTGGCCCTTGCTTCTGGGGCAGGGGCCTTGGGACAAGAGCAACAGGGCAGTCCCCAGCATCAGGGCTGGGCTGGGGCCCGGAAGAAACAGATGCCCACCTCCCCAGCCTGCTCCTAACACGGTGCCACCATAAATTGCCTGGAGCGGCCCCCATCCCGGCTGCTGTTTTGCAGTCGGGGTGTATCAGTCATGATAAGACATTACTTAAAGCAGTGGTGACGGGGCCTAATCAGTCTTGTGAAATATAGACTTCTCTCCACACGGCGGGCAGGGCCAACATTAATACACATTTATGCAAAGCAAGAGCTGTAGCTGTCGGGGGCTAATCTTTACAAGTATGATAAATGATGTTTATTTTCCATGATGGAACGAAACACCCCAGCCGACAGTAATTGTAATAAAAAGGACAGATCAACTTCTATAAAGTGATTGAATTACCCTTCGATTGCATTAATGTCCACACTCGGTTGTGTCACTGGCTTCCTCGAGGTTCCGAGGACACCGAGCAGGACAATTTCCCCTTCAAATCAAAGCCTGCCCTTCACCCAGGCTGCTGGGGCAAGGGGGCTGCCTGCTGGGAGTGTGGGCTTGGTCTCCTGCAGCCCAGACCTCTATCTCCTCAGTGTGTGAGGAAACCGAGCTGGGGGGGGCGCAGTGACATGCGTCAGCCAGGTGAGCCTAGAGGTGGTCACGACAAAGTGGCCCCGCAGGGCCAGCCTTTTGGAGCGTTGTCCGATTCTCCCCAGGCCCAGATATTCTGTCTTTGCAGGTGAGAAGCAGGGACTCAGAAAGGTTAAGCAACTTGGCCAAGGTCACACAGCTAGTGTATCTCACAGATGGTGCTCCCAGCCAGCAGTGTTGAAGGGACCGTCACGGAAGTGCCTCAGGGGACCTGTGGCTCCAGATCTTCCTCCAGTGTGTTTCCAGGTACCCACCCAGCACTACAGTGACCCAGAGGACTGGCGTGCCAGGCCGCTCCACTTTCCGGGCACAGTCTGGACACCAGAGATGCTGGGTGCCATCTTCCAACATTACAGCCTAGGGGGGGTGCATGGTGGTAACAGGCAGATGCATTGGAATCTGTCTTAGGACCCCTATCTTCTCATCTTTCTATCCACTTCACAGAGCTGACGGCCAGTTCAGTGAGAATGGGGTCCCATGAAGTCTCAGCCAGCCCATCCCCCAGACTCCAACATCTCTCGGGAGGCCCAGTGACCCTGTGGGGACAAGGGCTGTCAGTGACCCCAAGGAAAGGAAACCAGCATCCCTGATCTATTATCCAAGAGATCTTCTCATAAAGTGCATTGTTCTCATTTACTCGCCTAAAGCCTCCAATGGCCTCTGTTGAATTCAGAATAAAATGCCAGATCCTTAACCCACGCAGGGTTGTCCTCAGGTATGTTCAATGTCATTCAAGTCCACAAATGGCAACTTCACAGGGGCCCAGTGGGTAAGAGTTTGTCCTGAGTGAGCTTGGTTCTGGGTGCTCCTAACTTACCTCTCACCGTAGCCTGTTATGGGCGGGGAAATCAGGGCTTGGAGAGAGCAGAGCCCTCACCATTCACCTGGAGCTGGTATTTTACTAAAGAGTCAGGCTTCAAAGCCAGAGCAGTGGCGCTATAGCCAGGAGTGGGATCTGCAGCGTGCAGACCCAGGGGGCCTGGGGGGCACTCAGCCCCCAGTACTTTTGGGTGCTGCTTCTCTAATGGGTGCATGCTTCAGAATCACCTGGGGGCTGGTGAAAACACACAACCGTGTGGTCTGTGCATAACCCGGAATATTATTCAACCACACGAAGGAATCCAGCTCTGATGGGTATTGTGACATAGGTGAACCCTGAAGTCATGCCAAGGAAAAGAAGCCCGAAGGCCACACACTGTATAAATCCACTGACATAAGATATGCAGAATGGGCAAATGTAGGGGATGGAAAGTACTGACTTGTGGTTGCAGGGTTTGGGACAGAGAGGGGGGATGGGGAAGTAACTGCTTAGTAAGTGTGGCTTTTCCTCTGGACGTCCTTCCTTCCTGCGTCCTTCCGTCCTTCCGCTCAACCAGCTGAGCCCCTCAAGCACCCCAGAAGTACCATTTCTTTTTTTTTATGTTTATTTTTTAGAGAGACAGAAAGCAAGTAGGGAGGGGCAGAGAGAGAGGGAGACACAGAATCCGAAGCAGATTCCAGGCTCTGAGCTGTCAGCACAGAGCCCGATGAGGGGCTCGAACCCACAGACTGCGAGATCATGACCTGAATCGAAGTCAGATGCTTAATGGACTAAGCCACCCAGGCGCCCCCAGAAGTACCATTTCTAGCAGGCTCCCAGGTGCCTCTGGTGCATGGATCACACTGTGGGAGCTGCCCAGGAGGTAATGCAGAGCCTCCCGCCGGCCCCCGGGCTTGGATGAGCCTCCGACCAGGGCCATCTGCCGGCAGACCGCAGGACAACCCGGTGGCGTCACATTCCTGGGGGGCTATCGTCCCACTTTACACCAGTCAGTTAGGGCCCACGTTTATTCCCCTTTCGAGTTTTCCATTTGTGTCCATGTTCAGAGTTTGCTACTTGTTTGGAATACCCCTCACATTTTAGGTAAAACACAATCGCCTTTCATAGGAGCGTTTTAAAAAGAGCATTGCTTGTGTGGACCCCTGATTTGAGATTGGCTCCTCTCCATCTGGAAGGCAGTGGGAGGCAGAAGGTGCTGGAGAGAGAGGGGGAGTGAGGGCCGGTGTGGGGGGCATGTGTGTGTGTGGCAGAGCCCTGGACACCCCCCCCCCATTGGCCCCTCTGGCCTTGACTCAGCTCCCAGCTTCAATCCCAGGGACGCAGTCAGATACCACAGCCCCCGCCCCTCTGCCTGGAGGCCACTCGGCCAACATCATCCTCAAACCCTGGCCTGCCTGGGCTTCTCCTCCACCCGTTCTTGTAAGTCAGTCGGTCGGGGACTTCCTCGACTCCACCTTCTCTAGGACCTTCCTAGCCAACCCACCACCCCTGCTGGCAAATGTCTTAACTCACTGCCCTCACCTCCCCCCAGGACTGAGGCGAGACAGCGCTCCCGTGCCCTCTCATGCGCTCTTGCCCGCCTGCAGTTCCCAGCCCCATTGCCAGCAAGTCCCATCACGCTCCTGTACCTACAGCAACAGCCAACGTCCTACAACACCCTGCTTCCCGCCCTCCTGGCCTGCGTGCCATCAGGCTCCAGCCGGCCCCGGGGCCTCTGCCCAGACAGCCCCCTTTGCCCGGACCCTCACTTCCCAGTCCTGCTGCCCCCCGCTCAGGAAACCTCCAGGACCTCCAGCTTGTCACATGTATCGAGGATGCCCTCCGTGACCCAGGCAAGGCCAGGCCCCTGCCAAACTGTCCCAGAACACAGACACTGGCCTTCACCCCACTTGCCCTGGTCTGTCATTGTCCTGGGATGTGTGTGTTTGTTTAAAGTCCGGCTCTCTTTCCACCCTGCAGGATTAGCAAAGGCCAAGATGGCGAGCGGAGCACCCCTGCTGTTGCATCAGCCCCTGGCCTGGTGCGGGCACAGGACAAATGCCCACGGGATCAATGAATGATGGGCTTCTGGGAGGACAGGTGCTTTGCCAGGGAATTTAAGAATGTCTTGGCGGGGGGCGGTGCCTGTGTGGCTCAGTCAGTTAGGCATCCGACTTCAGCTCAGGTCATGATCTTGCATTTTGTGGGTTCGAGCCCCACATCAGACAGCTCAGAGCCTGGAGCCTGCTTCGGATTCTGTGTCTCCCTCTTTCTCTGCCCCTCTCTTGTTCACATTCTATCTCTCTCGGTCTCAAAAATAAATAACATTTAAAAAAAAAGGAATGTTTTTGATGCCTGAGTTTTTGCTGCATGTGTGTGTGCCTTGTGGGTGTGTCCACACACACACATGCTTCTCTGGACCCTGAGGCAGAGACGAGACAGCAGGAGCAAGCATCCTAGGCATCTGGCCCCGGTGCTTGATCCGGTGGAGGAGAGACATGGTGAGGATTCTTGTCGTTCCTGCATTCTTAGCGGAGGGCCTCTGTTTACTTAGGACCAGCCTGGCCCCTGGCACCCAGGGAGACCAACCACCCGGTCAGCCGTTGGAGGACACCCTCATCTCCGCTCCTAGCTGCCTGCACCCAGACAGAGCACACCCTTGTCAGGCTCTTCCCCACCTGCTCTCGGGCAGGAAAAAGGAAGACTCAACCCTTCCCTCTCTTCAAGTGAGACGTCCCAAGTGAAGGAGGAGCCCTCCCCTCTCCCTCCCACCTCCTGTAGGCAGACAGGCCTGCAGATCACCTTCAAAGACCTGCAGACACCGAAATTCCACACAGAGCCAGTGCTGTTCCCCAGGCCGCTCCAGGAAGACCTTCAGACTTCACGCCAGCGGTGCCCTTCCGGCCACACAGTGGTGCCGAGCCTCTGGCTGTGTCTCTGCTGTAGGTTAAGGACCACACGTGGCTCATGTCTCTAGGAGGGGCAGCAAGATGCCCATCCTTGAGCCTGCTAATTCTAGGAGCCGAATTTAGGTCCTGTTAGCATTTAGCCAAAGGGACGATATTAAGATGATAACACTCTGGGGTGCCTGGGTTGCTCAGCCAGTTGAGTGTCCAGCTTTGGTTCACGTCATGATCTCACAGCTCGTGGGTTCGAGCCCGGTGTCGGGGTCTGTGCTGACAGCTCAGAGCCTGGAGCCTGCTTCAGATTGTGTCTCCCTCTCTCTCTGCCCCTCCCCCTCACACTCCATCTCTCTCAAAAATAAACATTTAAGAAAAACCAAGATGCTAACATTCTGTTTATTTCCAAGATTCCTTCTCTGAGTGAATTATACATACATAGATTCATCCAACAAACTCATAGTAAGGCAATGGGTTCCTGGCACTGAGCCCTTGACCTCAGAGAGATAAACAAGAGACAATGAGATGGCCATCCAAGAGGGAGCCCAAGGTGGGGGGGCCTGTCCCTGCCACCAGAGGTTGTTAGGAAAGGCACCTCGAGGAGGGTACACAGAGCTCCGTTTGGGAAGGCTGCGAGCGCCTGGCAGAGGGAGTGGGTGGGCGACAAGGAAAGGTATTCCCGGAGGAAGAACGTGGGTCCGAAGGCACAGAGGTGGGCTTGCTCGTGGTTCTCCCGAGCAGAGGGGGTAGCAGTGTGTGGCTTCTAATCACACCGCCTCCAAGCCACCCCCCAAAGCCCTTGAACTCCCAGGAACCTCGGGCAGATGTTCGTTAGCAGGCGGGAGCACCGGGACTGGAGCCATTTGCCGGGGCTGCGTGAGGGCCGCGGGGGCTCAGGGCTCCTGGTCCCCAGCCAGTGGGGGGTGGGGGGAGGGGAGCAGGGAGAAAGGCGTCCAATAGGTTGTTGTTAATTATTATTATTTTTTTTATTAGGAGGCCCGGCTGCCCAGACCATAAGGACGCGCGCCCCATACCTCTGCTGGAGCGTTGGGGGAACATATTGGGGTGAGACTAATGAGGTTGGCGCCGGAAATAACCTGGTCGCCGCCAGGTGGTGCAGAGAGGCTGCAGGCCACGCTTTTATTTCGCGGCAGCATATTGCTGCTAGTTGAGGCTCTTGTTAATGCACCCCAGCCATCTCTGGGCTTTGGGCTCTGAAATGCTACAATTTATTATGATTATCAGGGCCATGACGTGGAGGCTGTTTGGAATTTCCAACCTGATAATGAGGCAGGCAGGGGGAGGGGCCGCTCTCGGGGCGGTTTCCCTCCGCAGAAAGAAGGTAGTCTGGCCTCCCCCTACCCCTCAGACACCCTCCTTGGAATGTACGTGGGAGCCATGGTGCCTCTGCAATCCCTTCTCTCTTCTCCCTGCGCCTGGACCTCATCAAAACAAGATGTCACCCAGCCCAGTCTAGCCCATCCAAAGACAAAGAACTTCTGTCCTGAAGGAAGACTTGGGCAGCTATGGAACAGGACCACTACCTTCCTTTGAAAACTCTGCTCTACCCCCGCCTCCTACAAGAAGACTTCCCTGATACATGCACCCATTAACATCCATCCTCTCTGTTCTGAATACCTATACATAAGGTGGCCCTGGTCCTAGTTCAGTGTCATTTTCTTGTCACGTGTCAGTTTCTCTGAACAAAAGCATGGTGGTGTGAGAATAAGCAGCATGTTAAGGGTCTTTTCACAAGAACTTCTTCTCTGTGGGACTGAGCAGGGAACCCGTCCGGTGGGCTGGAATCTCCCTGTGTCTCCCAGATCCACCCTTAGGCTTGCTCTGTCCTATGGGATCAGCCTCAGTGGGCTCTCTCACCATCCAGCTTTATGTGGCTCCGGGCAACGGGGAGCCCAGGCGCGTGATGTGAGAGAGGCAGAAGGAGGAGGCCAACTGTGTATTTCCCCACCCCCGCCCCTACCCCGCTCCCTTCATTGGGGGCTTGCTTCAGGTTATAATTCAATGCAACTCTCCCCCTTTGGGGCTTTTGCCTCTTTAGTCAGAGGGTGTCACAGATCTCCTGTTGTGATCCTGGAGGATGCGCTAGCCTTGGGTTACCTCTCACTTTCCCACACCTGTGTCGCCAGCCCCACAAGTCCTACTTGTAAACCCTCTTCGATCGTCCTAATGTGAGGAAACCAATGCAGCCACGTGGCTGGCCAAGAGAACAGGGCAGGCAGGAGAGAGAAAAGCACAGACATTGAGGTGAGGGGTGAGTTGGAGATGGCTAACTTGGATCAGTTGTGCTTTGAGGTGTCTGATACACTGTGTCCTGAAGAGACCCCCAAGCCCCCTCCTGGATCAGCCGAGGGAAAGTGCTGTGATCGATTAGTAATGCCTGCCATGAGAGCAAGGGTTGGGAGTAGTCTAGTGAGTGCTGTGTATCCTACCACCCCCAGGACTGATCCCAGAGAGCTTTGAGCTGCAGGGAAAGGGCCGGGGATTTTATCCTCTAAGCTTTGGTGGGAAGGAAGGAAAGTGTCATTAAAGTCATTTTCAATAGAGAAGCACAATCTCGGTATTTTTCTCTCCTGGGGCGTGATCTTATGGGCGATGGACAGACAGGAGACCAGCAAGGCGGCCGCTGCAATGGACACGAGGAAGTGAGGAAAAGGGAAATGCAGAGAATGGAAAGACAGGGAGACATGTGGGGGGCGGGGAGAGATTTTGAGGGCGAATTCTTAGAGCTTGTCGGGGTTGAAAAAGAAAACAGTTGGGCTGAATCCTGTAACTAGCACACGGGGAGGGTGTGGTGCCATTGTGGGAACAAGGGGCCAAAAAGGAGAAGCAGGATGGGGAAGAGGCGGGAGGGAGAAGCTGGAAAAGGACACGATGCTCTTGCTGTCTTAGGAGAAACCCTGAGCCCTAACCACGCTTCGACAAATCGGGGCTGGGCGGACTGGTGGGCCCTGCACCAGCTCCCGTCCCCTCAGCTGGCCAGTAATGAGGCACCCCTAATTATGACCATGGTGGTGGCACCATCTGGCTTCCAGGAGTGAGTGACAGCAGGGGGAGGGGCAGCAGCTGGTCAAGAAGGGGTGAGGGGCATGCACTTGCCACACAGGTGCCTCGGGGCTCTCTCCCTCAGGGCCAGCACAGAAGCCACCCTGGGAGCCCGTCCCTCCAGTGACACCGCGCCGTCCTTGTCCCCTTAGCCTGGTCTCCCCAGGGCTAGTGCCCTGATTGGATTATTTTTTCCTTCTAATTTTAAAATTCACATCTGTTCATTGTAGAAAATTAGAAGCCCGCAGCTCAGTGTTAAGAGGAAAAGAAAAACCACTCTACCCCCACCTGCAGAGAGTTGCTGGGTAGAGCTGGAGTATTCCCTACAGACTCTCTCCTCTTCCCTTTCCTTTTCTGCTTTTCTTTTTCAGTGTGTGTGATGGGGAGACACGCCCCCACCCCAGGCCAGCACCTTGAGTCTGCAGGAAACAGCGTGGTGCTTTGGGCTGTCACTCAGCTCAGCGTAGCACCCTGGACTGTGCCCTGGGGATCTCCCCCAGTTCCGAGGCCTGTGTGAGTGGAGATGCTGTCCAGGGGCCCTGAGTCACCTGTCACTTATGTTTGTGCACATAAGGAACCCTGGAGAGACACCAGGGCTCTGCGTCTGCATGGGCATCTCTCTTGGATGTGGGCCTCTCGGTGGGTTTGGAAGCCAGCACCTGTGGAACATTCCATAGAGAACCACCGGGGGGCCTTCCCTGGGGCCTCCGGGGCCACCGATCCAGCCCAGGCCCAGAATCTCCCCCTTGTCTGAGAGGAGCCCCTCCCCACCACCTGCTTCTCCCTGCTCTACGCTGTCCCCTCCTGATGGACTTGGAAGACCCTGAAATCCAGAGGCTAAATCACTTGTAACCAGAAACTAGTTCCTCTTAGCCCAGGGAGGCAAAGCCAGAAATCCTCCCAGGAGGTGAAAGAAGATATTCTGACAAAGAAAGGGAAAATGTAAAACACCACCATAAACAAATCCAACCAATGCAGACATGTGGGGTTTTCTTACACAACCAGGACTATAATGAACATGCTCGATGGCTTCTTAGTTTTTCACTGTGTCACACTATCAACGGGCATTTTCTGACGTCGCTTGAAAACGGGATTTTTGACTGCAGCTCCCAAGGTTAATTTAGTAAATGAGCTGGAACCAGGGGGTTCTGTGGGTTAGAGACCCATCATGGATGGGCACAGACTTGCATCAATCACCCATCTTCTTCACAGCCCCTCCCCGGTCTTCCTCCTCCCGCCCTGCCTCTCCCTCCCTCAAGTGGCCACTAGGGCTCCCTATTTTTCTCACATCGGGTCTAAACTCTGGTTTCGAACTGCACCATGACCAACAAGCCTCTTCTCTTCTCCACGACCCGTCCCTCTCTCTGGGACATCAGTGCCCTGAAACATGCAACCTTGGTTCCTTCTCTTTCCCGAAACCTCCTCCACCCCACCCCCACCCACTCCAGATACTCCATCTCTGTCTCTCTGCTGAGGATGCAAATCATTGCCATCCTTGGGGACATGACGGATTCCTTGGGCGACAGGGCCCCCTCCTCTCCCTGAGCCTCGAGGCCAGGCCCCTTTAGGTAGTGGGCAGGCTTGGGTCTGACAAAGGAGTCCAAGAAACGAGCATCTCTCCCAGGAAGGGCTGTGTCCCCTGCTGGCCCCAGGTGACCCGGATTTGGCCAGGACTGTGTTCTGTCCAGAGCCAGCCAGGAGCGGGGCCCAAGCGCCACCTGCCTCAGGGTCCTGGGCTGGCAGAATGGGAACCTTGGCCTCAGGTTCTGACTTCTCGCCTCAAAGAAGAATCCCCCACCATGTGGGGAATCCTGAGCGAAGGTTCTGCTGCAGACTTGTCTGGGTCCTGACTCCACCCGTCCCCCAAGAAATGCCAACCCCTAGAGCAGGAAGGAAAGAAGGGTGAAGGCACCCTTGCCTCACGCTGAGCACCCCCAGTCCCAAGAGCAGCCAAATTTGTCCCTAAAGCTCACTGAATCTTTCACCCAAAGCACTCTTTCTGCTCTGGCTCTGCTGGGGCTCAAGGTCAGCCCTGGAGCCTTCCTGGATTCCCAACGGGGTTCTGAAAGCCAAAGTCAAAGCTACAGCAAAACCTCTCAAAGCAGCTTTTCTGATGTCTGTTTGAAATTGGATCCTGAGAGGGGCGCCCGGGTGGCTCAGTTGGTTGAGTGTCTGGCTTCAGCTCAGGTCATGATCTAGCGGTTTGTGAGTTTGAGCCCCACGTCCTGCTCTGTGCTGACAGCTTGAAGCCTGGAGCCTGTCTTTGGTTGTGTGTTTGTCTCTCTCTCTGACCCTCCCCTGCCCATGCTGTCTCTCTCTCTCAAAAATAAATAAAACATTTAAAAATTTAAAATAAAGAAAAGAAAGAAATTGGATCCTGAGAGAATGATTTTTAGTCCAATAGCAGAGTCCCAACAGAGCCAGGAGGAGTGGGGACAGGGGTGTTTTCAGCAGCCAGCCCACCAGCGCCCCCTGGTGAAAGAGAGAGTGGGTGCTTCATCCATGGCCTGCTCTGGTGTCGGGCAGGGGAGTCAGGGTGGAGCGCCCCTGGGCTTCCCTCCCGGAGCTCTGAATTGCATCCCAGAGGCTGCAAAGCCCTCCACTCACTTCCTGCCCTCTGCACCTCACAGATGAGAAGAAAGAGGCCTGGCAAGAAAGCTGCCTGTCCCGGGTCACGGAGGACACTTCCAGAGTGGACCCTACTGCATGGCTGGAGGGGTTCCAGACACCAGCAGCCTGGACTGAGCAACCTCACAACTGGGATTTAACTGAGTAGCCATGGACGAAGCAGAGCCCTGATGCTGAGGGAGGGAGAGGGGAGCATTCACGACCGGCTTCCTGGAGGAGGGTAGCTGATCTGCACTTGACAGGGTGGGAAGCATGGGGAGTGGGTAAGAGACCACGGGCAATATTCTCATGGGAGCACCAAGAAGCAGTGCCTGAAAAATAAATCTGTTTCTTGGGCTTTAGAAAAGGCAGTGGCTCTGCGAAAAACGTCAGTCCTGGGTCAAAGTTTTTCCTTTTTAAATTATAAGAGTATATTCTTCTTAACCCATTTGTGCTGGAGTTCCCAAGACCACTTTCCCCGCGCTAGAGGACTGAGTGGTAGAACTCAGCACGCCCATGGCTAAGGTTTTTTTTTTTTTTTTAATAATAGCAAGAGGGTACAGAGCAAATCAACAAAGGGAGAAGGTGCATGGAGTGAGGTTCAGAGAAACCAGACCAGCTTCCTAGAGCCTCGCCCACCCGTGGAGCCACACAGGACGCACTTAATTCCCCCCTGCAGCATGCATGGCAACGTAGCTGAAATCCGGTCCACGAGGGAGACTCCTTAGATTCCAGGGTTTTACTGGGGGCTCCTGACGGAGACATCTCCACCTGGCACATGCCCAAATTCCAGCCTCCCTGGAAAGAGGAAAGAGGGGGTCCGGCATCACCCACACTGTTGTACAAACAGTCCAGGCACGGTGAGCCTCTGTCACCACTTAGGAGGCGGTGGGAACCCCCCAGGTTTCTAACAATTGCTACGGACTCTTACACGGTTCCAGACTATTTGCCGTTACATAAATAGCAAACCTCTCCATGCTGGCTTTCCTGATTTCCCTGCCTGGCTGGTCATTGCCTTTGGATCTCCTTTGCTGGTTGCTCCCGCCTCCTTGACCCCTAAATGTTGGGGAGCCCCAAGGCTTAGCCTCCCCACCGCCTCCCATCCTGGGGGCTTTAAGCACCATCCATCATATAAGCAGGTGATGCTTTCCCTCCAGGCTTCCCAGGATCACAGGTGGATGTCTAATTGGCACCTGGGGTGATTACTCCACCCCCCCATCTCTTCCCCACCCCTCAGAGCCCCATCTCCGTCTTTGGAATCACCACCCACCCAGATACCGAGCCACACGCTGGAGCAGTCCAGGCACCGCCCTCTTTCCCTCCCATCATAGGCACTAGTGGGTCCTTTCCCTGCTTTCATCCTGTGTCCACATCCACAGCCAATGGCTCTGGCCCAGACGGCGGTGCCGACCTTTCTGGCCCCTCTGCCTGCTCTCCTGCCCCCTTACAGACCATGGTGCTCACAGCAGCTAGCGGGAGCTCTCCAAAATGTGCATCACTGGGTCCCTTCTGGGGTCCTCTCCCCGGCCACAAGGCTGGTGTGACCTAGCCCCGCCGGCCTCTCCAGAGCTCCCTTCTATGGGTCTCCCTCCACGCGCTCGTTCTGTCCAACCAGCCGGGCCTCCTTCTGCAAGCACCATGCTCATCCAACTCCAGCACCTCAACGCTTGCTCTTTCCTTTCTCTGAAGATGTGGACGGCCCTCCTTCCTGTGTGGCTGTGGAAGCAGCGAGGTTGTGCTTGCTGGGCTGGGGTGCGGAGCCGGCAGCAGGACGGGTCCCGGGAAAGGAGGGAAGATGGCTTGAGGGGACACGGCAAGCACATGCTGAACTGGACAGCCTGAGCCGGAGCGCTCAGGGAGGGAGGCCTGGAGCCCAAGTCCACGTGTCCCTGCCTCTGTGCCTGCCGCTCTGATGATGAGCTGACCGGCCGGAGACACCTTCTTCATGGAATGAACCACACCCTCCTCCCAGGAGTCAGGAAGGCTCAGGGACGATCCGGCTTGTCCCCACACCAAATCCATACCCTGCACATTGGCCACACCCGTGAGTGCCAGAGCGGGCACCTCACACCCCCACCCTGCCTTCTGAGGGTCCGGAGGGCACTGCTGCGTCTCCCCTTCCAGCTGCCCATCGCGTGCAAACTCTAATCAGGGCTGTGCAGGGAAGGGAATCCAGGAGCCAAAGGGCCAGCTGAGTTCAGGAGACTGGACACACGTCTGTCACCTCACCACAGAACCTGACACCTGCTTCACCCTGGGCTGCACGGAGCCTGTGAGCACAGGGCCTGTTGTCTTCAGGGAACCCATCACCCCTGGGAAGAAGGACAAGTCAAGAGACAAGTAAAACACCACTCAGTACAACTTCGGGAAGGGTGGACATGAGTGAATGTGCATCTGACAAGAACTCATCTCTGGAAGGGGCCCAGGGAGGGACCTCTGAGCTGGATGTGCAAGTGCAGTGGAAGGCTGCCAGCGCAGGGCCTGGGGGAGGTGACACCCGAGGCCATGCCCAGGACCTACACTTCCGGACACTGAATGAATGGGTTGGATCGTGCCCCCTCCCCTCGAAAGAAGGGGGGTGGGGGCGGGGCAAGCTTTGGGATGAGAATGGCCTGGGAGAAAGCCTCTAGGGGTGATCCTTGACCTTGCCGAGCCTCACATTCCTATCTGTAAAATGGGGTCGTTAGAAATGGGGACAATCTATGCATAAAGACCACACTGGCCCTACCCCTCTGTCCCCAAGTTAGGTGCTCTCATTATTATAGCCTGAAAAATCCCAGAGGGAGAGGTTTCTTGTCTTCCCAGCAGGTACAGCTTCCCTGGAACTTGGGAACCCCCTCAGGCGTGCGGAGGAGTGGGCTCAAGGTCTGCGGGGACACACACAGGGCTTTCCTTCCAGGGACTCCTCTCCGACCCCTATTCCAATCCTGTCCACAGCACATTCCCCACGAGGGCTTGCAGCTGGCTCCTGCCATCTGGCGTGATTTATAGAAAAGAGGCCATGATTAATCAGCCAGTCAGCACCCAGTGCAGCCATTTTCTTTCATTTACCTGCCCCCTGACCCCCCAACACAGTCCCAGGCAGCGCTGGGCAAGTATATTAATCATGCACTTTAAAAATATTTAAAGGAGGAGCTGGGCCTGAAGCAGAGTCTCCTTTTAATGGACTCGTTTTCAGCAGAGGGTGAGTATGCTAATTAGGAGATAAAACAAACTGGCTGTTTGAAATGCAAATGAGCTGGTGGAGCTGCTTCTGGTCCCTTCCTTCCTCGCTGCCGGTTTGGAAGGCTCAATCTTACTTCTCCAGGCCACTTCCCGCCATCAATTTCTCACCGAAAAAGATCACGGTGATCTAACGCTGAGAGATGTGGGGTCTTGCCCCCTCCCCAGCCTTCTTCCTCGGTTGGGAGCAAGAAGAAAGGTGTCCCACTCGCCGGTGTCTGGAGAAACCCAGGGGAGGAGGGAAGAGCCCCAGCCCCCTCCCGCCCTCCACTCCTTTCCATCTGTCTTTGCCTGGATCTGGGGTTCCCGACAAGTCTCCTGCCTGCCTTCCTGCCCAGTTAAACCCTCTTCCTGCTTCCCCATGCCCGCTCCTGCTCGGGAGGAGGAGAGGGCTCAGGGAAGCCCTCTCAGATCTCCTCCTTCAACCGTGTGGTCTCCAGATACAGCACCTATCCAGAGCTTGGCAAAGCACCTCCATTCCTGTATTTGTCCCCCCGCCCCCCAGAACTGCGGGCTCCTTGGCACGGTGGCTTTTCCCTCCCACCGTGCCCCAGGCCTGCTGGCACCAAGCTGGCGCTTAGTAAAATCACATTGGGCTGGGAGGTCCATGACCTCGTCCTATCCAGAGACAGGCCCTGGAGAAGCAGGCAGGCACCTGCAGACATCGGACTCCAAGTCCTTCCCTGCTGATGGGGCAGGTCCCACGACCAGTGTCTGTTCTTCTAGAAGACAAGAAGAGCGGCCCTGCACCCCCAGGCACGGTCCAGACACAGCCTGTGTGCTGCCCTGCTCGGCCCCCTGGTGGGACTCCCTCTGTGGCCCTCCCTGAGCAGCCCTGCCCCGTTCCCCTCCTCCCCCTGCGTCTTCGCAACTGCTCAGAATCTGGCCTCTGCCTCCCCAGGCCCAGCTGAAGGATGCCCAGTAAGAATGTTAGGGGGTGAGGAGGCACCCAGGGGGCTCAGTCAGTTGAGCGTCTGACTCTTGATTTCAGCTCGGGTCATGATCCCAGGATTGTGGGATGGAGCCCACTTTGGGCTTCATGCTGAGTGAGCATGGAGACTGCTTAAGATTCTCTCTCTCTGTCTCTCTCTCTCTGTCTCTCTCTCTCTCTCTCCCTCTCTCCTCTCTCTCTCTTTCTCCCTCTGTCCCTCTCCCCTACTCATGCACGCACATTCTATCCAAAAAAAGGAGGGGGGGGTGCTGGGTGGCTCAATCAGTTAAGTGTCTGACTTCAGCTCAGGTCATTATCTCACAGTTGGTGGGTTTGAGCCCCATGTTGGGCTGTGTGCTGACAGCTCAGAGCCTAGAGCTTGCTTCAGATTCTGTGTCTCCCTCTCTCTCTGACCCTCCCCTGCTCGCTCTCTCTCTCTCTCTCTCTCTCTCTCTTTCACAGAAAAATAAATAATAAACATGAAAAATTTTTAAAACGTATTACAATATTCACTATCATGTTCCAGTACTCCACAACCCAGTGTCCACTCTCCCTGCTCTGCCCAGTTCACTGCATTCTCAGTCTCCCCAGCCTCCTGTCACACTGCACCTCAGGTTGGAGTGGCTGGAAGCAGACACAGAGAGGGAGGCGAGGAGGAGGGCTCTCACCCAAGAGAGGAGGGGGAAGGGGGGCAGGGCTGCTTCAGACTGGTGTGTGGATCCCTTCCCCAAACAACGTGGGCCGCCCCACAGCAGGTGCTGGAGCCAAGCTTGCCCGTCCCAGGAGACCTGCCCTGGGGGCCAGGCCCTGACACTGTCATTGCTGCAGCCCCAGCTCAGAAGCGGACAAAGCCAACAGCTGGAGACTGTCGGGTAACTGCTGCTTGGGGTGGGCAGCGCTCTTCCTCGAAGGGGCTCCGAGCAGCTCCTTCCCCCGGGTCGGGTTGAAGCCAGAGTTTCCTTGAGAGCAGGTCCTGGGACAACAGCCATGCAGGGAGCTGCAAGGTGAGGAGGGCCAACACCAGAATTACCAATGATCATCGTCAGTCAACGAATGATCAAGCTGGCCACCGCTCAGTGACGGATGCTTGAGTCTGAGACGCCCCCTGCCAAGGGCATCCCAGGATGCATCTCGGGTCCGGCGCCTGAGGATGAGGGAGGCACCAGCCAGCCGCTTCTGCCCCCATCTGACAAGGGTGGCCCCGGGGGCAGTAACTCTCCCCACACTTCGGGGGGGCTCAGGCTTGGGCGCTGAGCCTTTTCACCAGCACCCCCTGCCCCGTGTGGACCAGAGGCCAGGTGTTGCCTGATTGTACCTGTGTAAAGGTGGCACTGGGCACTGCAGTAGACGGGACAGGGGAGAGGGGAGGGCTGGGGCTGTGGGCAGCGAAAGTTTGCTTTGAGACCCTGTTAATTTGAGGGGCTTATATAAACATCCAAGAGGAGAAGTCCCATATGGATGGGAGTCTGGGAGGAGAGGGGGACAAGCAAAGGAGACCAGAAAGCGAGGGGGGGTGGCAGACCATGTGGTCAGGGTCCAGTGGCATGCAGACTGCCCAGCCGGTTGACCTTTGGCGGTAGAGGGGCTACCTTCCTCCAATTGCTCTCCCCTCGGTATCATGAGCAGCAAAGCCTTAGCTGAGAATTTGGAGAAGGGAGAGGCTGGTAGGGGGTGGAAGAGACAGTGAAGAGGAAAAAGTCTGCAGAACAAGTGGGTGGTGGATGCTTTGGGGTTTCTTTTTTAATCAGCCTGATTGAAAAGGCTGTGTGCATGTACATGCTTAAGTGTGTGTCCATCCCCAACACTCATGGCCATTTGGGCACACTCATGAGCTCCCACAGGGTGTGTGTGTGTGTGTGTGTCTGGAGGAGGCGTGCAAGGTGAGAAGGTGATTCCCACATGGAAGGGTCAGGGTGCAGGCAGGGTGGTATAATGAGGCTGAGGGATGCAGGTTCATTTGGTAGAGAGAATCTAGGGAGACATCTCATCATGGCTGTGCTTCTCACTGACACAAGTCACTTTCAGCTCCTTGTGCCTCCGTTTCCTCACCTGGAAAAGGCATGTGCCGGGCTGGTGGGGTCCATCTTTGCATGACTATGAGACCAAATGGTTAAATGCTGGCTGTAACTGCCCTGAAGCTATTCACCTGGAGCTATTTTAGGGGGTGGGTGGAGACGGCCGGGAGTGATTATGGCCGCAAAGTTCCAACTTGCACAGACCAGACCGGCAAGAAGGCGCCACCAGGCACAAAAGCAGTGGCTTTCTGACTCCTTACTGCAAGGCTTCCCCCATCTCCAGAAGGCAGCATACCCACCAGCTAACTGCTCCTTCTCCCTGGAAGGGGGCACGGTGGGCCCTGGCTGGTGAACCATATGTCCGATGAAGGCCAGTGTCAGAGCATTGCCCCCTCAGCTGCTCACGAGTCCGGTGCGATGACCATCCAGGTGCTGTTTGCTGAGTGTCCACACAGCACAGTGCTGGGCACACAGCAGGCATTCAGTGCCCGATTACTTAACCACTGAACGGAGGCAAGGGGTCTGGGGGCTGATGCTGTGGAGCTCCCAGCTGTGTCTCTCTCCTTCTCTCCCCCTCCTCCCCTTCTCTGGGCTTTGCAAGTACACCCTGCCCCTCCCACCTCGTGCAGAAGGAGGGGTGTTTCTGGGCACTGCGGGAGCTGCCTGGAGCCTTGTTCTGCCTGACACCTTTATTAATCGCTAGGCCAGGAAGATAAACAGCTTGTTAATTAAATTTGCAGATGTTGCTAAATTAGGAGGTGGTGTGCTCGTTCAGTCCCAGGAAGATAGAATGGTCCCACACGGGGCCTTGGAAAGGTCACTCTGGGCCGGGGCCGGGATGAGGGCGGTTAAGCTGGGTGTGTGATCGTAATATCAAGGGCCAGCATTTGCTGAGCATTTACTAGGCACCAGTCACTGCAGAAGCCAGGATTTGGGGGTCTGGGTTCTATCTACCCACACGCTGGGGGCCTTGAGCAAGCTTCTTGTCTTCTCCCAGCCTCAATCTGCTCATCCCTGCAAGCGGGGATTCCTTCTGTGGCCTAAGTGCTACAGCCTCACCAGGTGGAGGGAGGGCAAGGGGCCGTCGGCACCCACTGGTCCAGCATAAAGCTCCCCAGAGAGCCTCTGGTGGGCAGTGGCAGGCAGGGGACCTGGATCTTGGTGTGGGAACCTGGGAGGTCTGACACGTTTGGGGAGGGTTGAGGACTAGGAGTCTGCGGCTGTTTGCAGGGGTGTGAAGGTCTAAAGGTCTGCGGGTCTAGGAGATGAGGAGAGACCTGGAGCGTCTGAGGCTCTATGGAATCCAGAAAGGTCTGAAGACAGCGGGCAGTTTGTAGGAGTCTGTAGCGTCTAGGTTTCTGAGGATCTAGGAAGCGAGGAGGGTCTGTGAGGCATGGGTGGTCTGAGGATTGGCGTTTAAGGGTGCTGGGGTTCTGGAAGATCTGGCCTGAGGATTTTGGGGGGTGGGGGTGGAAGTTACAGACCGCTGGGCTGTCCAAGGGTGAGAGTCTTAAGGATCTGGGCTCTGGGGTGGTTTGAAATTTGGGGATCTAGTGTCTAGGAAGTCAGAGGGTCACGGGCGTCCATAATTTAGGGACATGGGGTTCGGGTAGACATGGGTCCTGGAATATGGGGGGGTCTGAAATCTCAGATAGTCTTAGGGGTCCTGGAAAGTCTGAGCTCTCTAAGAGTGAAGGTCTGGTGGGAAGACCTGCTAGAGTTGAAAGCTGAATGTGGCCCAATACCGCCACCTAGTGCACCTGCCGCCACATTACAGCCAGAAAGGCGGCAGAGGGAACCGAAGCTTCTCCATCCTCCTGGGAACCCGTCCCCCTTCAAAGCCTGGAACTTCCCAGGAGTTCAGAGTACACCTGTGCAAGGAGGAGGGACAGGAGCAGATCTGCAGGTTGAGGAACGCGAAGCGTCAGGCCCTCCTCTGGGGTGGGGGCGTGTGTGCGTCTGGCTTACCGCCATAACCCCAACACATGGAAAGGCGCCTGGCCCATGGGGAGTAGAATGCAACACAAGTCTGTCGAGCAAGGCAAATGGCATTTTAAAGGTAGTTCACCTGACGAGGGCAACGCTAACTCACTCCTGTATGTGTGCCCACAGACACACACAAGCCCCCCAGCAGCTAACGTTTGTGGATCTCTCTTCCATCACCCCTGCCAGCAACCGTGCCATGTGGGTGCTATTATTCACACCTCTTACCACCACCTGAAGATGGTATTGGCACCCGGAGTGCTGGGGAGAGTCTGGACCCGCACTGTCCAGTGCTGTGGTCACTTGCCAGGTGTGGCTGCTCCACTCAGAGATGAGCGCAAGGTGTCAGACACACTGGATTCCAAGGACTTAGCAGCAAAAATGTCAAGTGTCTCATTAACGACTGTTGATTTTGCATATTGAAATGATCCTATTTTGAATGGGCTCAGTTAAATAAAATATATTACAGAGACTAATTTTACCGGTTCCTTTTTTTTTTCTTTTTAAACTACGAGAGCCAGGAAGCATAGCTGGCCCCCTATCAGCACCGGCCATCGGCGGGGCAGGTCAGAGGTCTCCGCAGGCCCCAGCAGTAAAGCGCCTTGTGAGGAGCCTCGTACTAAAAGGTGAGCCATGAGGTCTACCTCTGCCTCATTTTCTCTCCCTCTCTCCTTACGTTGAGCACAGGTAGAGCAATGGGGAGGGCAAGTCGTTCCCGGCAAAGATGCAGGATGTGGGAATGTGTCTGACGCTCCTCGCTGAGGGGGCACTTCCCTTAGGTGAGGAGTAAGGCTGGGCGTCTGGGCGGGTGGGGCAGTAGGGGTGAAAGATGCCTTGAGACCTTGTCTGCTTTCAGGGCATAGGACAATAGTGAGCTTGGGCTGCACCACAGAGGGGCCACCTGCTAGGTGCTTGGGGCCTCCATGCCTGACCCTGCAGCATGGCTGTGTGAGCGACCCAGGCTCCCATGGCTAGGCCCACGGTGCGAGCCGCTGGCTGGCAGGGAGGGGTCTAGATGTCTGCTTCTGACGTCAGTGTCTTATAGTTGTGGCCCTAACGTCCTGCTCTGATTAAGAACTGCCCCGGGGAGGGGCGCCTGGGGGGCTCAGCTGGTTAAGCGTCCAACTTTGGCTCAGTTGTGATCTCGCGGCTTGTGCGTTTAGCCCTCATGTGGCTCTGTGCTGATGCCTCAGAGCCTGGAGCCTGCTTCGGATTCTGGGTCTCCCTCCCTCTCTTTCTGCTCCTCCCCTCCTTGCGCGCTCGCTCTCTCTCTCTCTCTCTCTCTCTCTCAAAAATAAACATTAAAAAAAGTAATTTAAAAAAACTTCACATAATGCCCATTGCCATGTTCCCAGGGTGTTTGCATAGAGTTGAGTTCAGAGCCTATGGCCCTGAGCTCGGCTCACATGAACATGACAAGTCTCCGTTCAAATCCCTCTCCCCCATATAGGACCTGGGCCTCTGTGCTCCAAACACGGTTCTGTTGTGGGACAGCTAATGGCCAGAGGGAGGAGACAGGACCTGTAAGCCGGGACCCTCCCGCAGTGCTGTCTGGGCTGTGATAGGGTCCCACTTAGGGCACATGGAAGAGAGGGCGATGGGACTTGGGGCCCTTGAGGGACATGGTCCCTCTTAGGTGCGACAATACCAGAGCAAGAATATCCAATCAAAGAGAGGCTGGGAGAGGCAGCAGAGTGAGCAATGACTCACTTGGAGTCACACAGCAGAGCAGCCCTGAGCATGAGATGAAGAGAGGTGAGCGGCAGGAGATGAAGACAGAGGGAAGCAATGGAGGGGATTGGGGATGCAGCCAGACTGCCCCTTTAGAAAGCGTCCTGGTGGCTGGGCGCCCCCAGGAGGCTGCTGCATTTGTCTGGGAGAGATAAGAGATAAGAGATCAGAGAGTCTGATCATAATGACTGCAGTAATGGTAGAAATGCTAGCAATTCTGAGCGCTTGCTGTATGCAATGGATTAACTCATTCAATGCTTCCAACACCCCCGTATTGTTGCATCAGATGCTCAGAGAGATTAAGCGACTTGTCCAAAGTCACCAACCAGTGGAGCAGGGCCCTCGCGCCCCTGTCTCCAGAAGTGAAAAAGGAGGGACACCTGGGGTGCCCCGGGGCCCTCTGGCGCACATGTACCAGCCTTCCTTTCCCCTCATCATGCCTGCTGCCTCTGACTTTCCTCCTATGGGACCAAATCCCCAGGCTTGTACTCAGAGACCTATTTAGAAGGACCTGCTTTCCACGAATGCCCAAAGCCCCCCTCCCGGTCCCCCTGGACTGACGGGGAGGCCATATTTCACAGAGCAGTGGGGCCACAGCCATCTCTCTGTCATGCAGGACAGACTGGGGATGGTGGATGATTAAATTTCTATGGGTGTAAAGTGTAAAATGCAAGTTAATTTCCTGCAGGAAAGGAAATCCTTGACACTTCAGCCAGATGATGAGTAGGGCTCTAAATCCCAGAGAGGAGGGAGGCGGGGAGCGTGAGCTATGGCCGGCGCAGCAGGCAGCGGGCTGGTGGAGAATTATTGCTGCTTCAGCCCTGGGTCGTGGCCCAACACAGACTTTTCAGAAGGTGGGACGCGTGGGCAGAGCAGCAGACAGGAGTTGCTGGTGTCAGAGACGCACGCATCACCCACTTATTTCAACTAACGGCAGGTGTCGTTGGCATGGCCTCCACGAGATGAAGTGACTTATCCAAGATGCCAAACGGTGGAAAGGAAGTGACTGGATTTTCCCGTGTGCAAGAAGCGTTAGACTGTACACCAGCACGCTGATTTTACATGAAAATATTTGGGCGGGGGGGAGCGGAATCGATTTTAAGAACTGGTACACATGCATGTGCTGCAAATGTTCTAAAAATTGTTTTCAGAGGAAAACACAATGTTTTCTTTGTGCAGAGATAGTGTACAGAATTCTCAGGCCGAGAAGAGGAGGCACGGAGGGAGAGAGAGAATCTTACGCAGGCTCCACACTCAGTTGGGAGCCGGACATGGTGCTCAGCCTCACGACCCTGAGATCATGGCCTGCGCCAGGATCAGGAGTAGGACGCTTAACGACTGAGCCTCCCAGGCGCCCCCAGAAATCATGGTTTTTTGATACATGTTTGGCAACTTCCAAGACCTCGTGAAATGTTCATCTTTCCTGGGAGGGAGTGTGTTGCTACACCCTGCCACTAGAGGGCGGCAGCATAGTGTTTTGTTTGTTTACCCTGTGCCAAGGCCTTCCTCTCCCTAGTGTGGGTGCCAGGTTTCCCGGGAGATTTTTTTTTAGGCACAAACAGTAATTTTTTATTCATTCATTCATTCACATAATTCTAACCGCGTAGCTAACATAGGCAAAATCCTATTCTAGAAATTCTAGAAATTGCTGTAAGAAAACCCATATGGAGTGCCCCTGGGGGGGCTCAGTCGGTTAAGCGTCCAGTTTAGGCTCAGGTCATGATATCGCAGTTCGTGGGTTTGAGCCCCGCATCAGGCTCTGTGCTGACCGCTCAGAGCCTGGAGCCTGCTTTGGATTCCACGTCTCCCTCTGTCTCTGTCCCTCCCTGGCTCATGCTGTCTCTTTCTCTCTCTCAAAAATAAATAAAACATTTTTTTTAACTCTTAAAAAGAATACCTTTAAAAAAAAACAAGAAACCCCATATGGATATGGAAATCAATTACCCTAGTTAGAGTGTTCCTAAAATAAATCATTAGCTGCTGTAGTAGCTTTCTTTTTTTTTTTTCTTTTACAGCTTATTGTCAAGTTGGTTTCCAACACCCAGTGCTGATCCCCACAAGTGCCCTCCTCCATGCCCATCACCTCCCTTCCTCTCCCCCACTCCCCCCCAACCCTCAGTTTGTTCTCAGTATTCAGGAGTCTCTCATGATTTGCCTCCCTCCGGGGAGATGTTTGAAGAGAGGCCAGGAGAGCCATCGTGGACACCACCACCCCACCAGAGATGGTAGCGCATGTACTTCTGTGTCCCAGGACCTTCAATATCCCCTGTAAGTGTCATTGTAAGTCCATGAAGAAGCTATTTGGAGGCTCAGAGAGGTTAAGTAGTCTGCCTGAAGTTGCTCAGCCTGAAAATGACAGAGCTGGGGTTTGAACCTGTGTCTGTCTGACTCTGAGGCTGGAGTTCTTCATTACTAAGGGCACTCTGCCCCCAGATCAAGGTCAGAATGAAGATCTCTGGACCCATGGGCTTCCTGCAAGGCCATCTTTGACCCTAATTTAATGGAACTGGGGGTCTCGTCCTCCCCTCTTGCCACCCAGGGCCCGTCCTTGCAGCGTCAGCGGGCTCCCTGGGAGAAAACAAAAGCTGAAGCAAGTTGTAGAGAGCAAACGCGATTCCATTTCTTCTTTCCACAAAGCAGCCAGAACTGTGCAGACAGCGCCACCGGCCTGTGCCTGAGGCGCTCTCAGACCACGCCGACCACTTGCCCGGCTTTAGCCACACCGAAGGGCCACGGCCGAATGACTTGTTGGTGGAGTAGAGATGAGAGCAGGCCACAGTCCCTACCATGAAATAAGAAAAGAAGGCCAGGATGGAGAGAATCATTTTCCAAGTCTTCTTAGAATTCTGTCTGGGTCCCAGGTTCTGTTAAAAGCAGCCTCCACCCTCCGTCTGAGTGGCCTGGAAGGGAGGGGGGAGTAGGCAGAGCTGGGGGAGGCCAGGAGGGAAGGTCCCATTCTGCTCCCCCTGCTAGAACAAGGGTGACTCAGGGCAAGGGCATGCACAGGAGGGGTGAAGAGGGGTCAGGAGGGCAGAGAAGTGGGGGCTTTGTGGGAGGCGGGGGGCCAGGCAGAGCTGGGGGAAGGCCAGGAGGGAAGGTCCCTGCGGGAGTCCCATTCTTCTCCCCCTGGTGGGAACAAGGGTGAGGCAGGGCCAGGGCATGCATGGGAGGGGTGAAGAGGAGCCAGGAGGGAGGAGAAGGTTTGCACAGGTGAGGTGGCAGCCACTCCTTAGGGACACCCCTTCAGGCTGCACTGTGCTGATCACCACTCCCCAGAACGTGGGATGGAAGTGCCGAGACTGGGGAAGACAAGTCTCCCCGGCGGACGATGGAGGTGGGGCCCGATGTGTGCACGGGGCCCCCACAGCCCCATCTTCCTCACAGGCCCTGCCTGGGGCCACCCGCAGGGGCCCAGCTCCAGAGCCTTGCCTTGCTCTCCCCAACATGGCCAGCCTCTGGCTACTGCGGACCATGTAGACGAGACCTGGGGGCACCCTCACTGTGTCACGCCAGTCCTGGAAACTGGGGGGCGGCTCTGTGACAAGGCAGGTCTGCAGAATGATCAGATGGTCTGATCCTCTGTCCTGGTCCCTCCTGTAGCAGGCCTCCTGCTGTCTTCCTGGGCAGAGCTGGGCCACCCCTGAAGGGGACACCCTGTCCTCCAACACACGTCCACAGGGGCATCTCGATGGAACACCAGCACCCGCAGCCACACGGGGGGGGGGGGTCGTGCAGTTCCCCAAGGCATGCGCGGGCGTGGGCAAGGCCTGAGGCCCACCAGGGTCCCTGTCAGCGGCTGGCCGAGCACTCCCTCAGGTGAGTACCACACAGGAGGGGTAGACCGAGACCCAAGCAGGGTGACAGCCACTGCCTCCCACCTCTTCTCGGCCACCTGCCAGGTTGTGGCAGACTCCAAGCAAGGGTATGAGGCTCTCTCTTCCCCTGTGGTCAGTTCTTTCCAGAAAATTCTTCAGCCCCTATGCAAGTTGATCTTCAGTGAGCATTTTAAACACCTCAGGACCATCTCCAAACCCGAGGAGGGAGGATGCACGTAAAATTGAAGCTAGGTCTCCTGTTCCAGAACTTTCTCTCTCCCATCCCGTCGTCAGACAACCTGATCGGCGTCCTGCCAAGGTGGGAGCTGCTGGGGCCGGAGCTGACCATTGGGGCTGGAGCTGGCCGTCGAGAATGCCCCGGGCTCTGCCCAGCCCGTTCTGAGGCTGGGGGCCTGGGATACAGGGCTTGAGAGAGACTCACTCCACAGTGGTGAGGGGCCCCTGGGCACCAAGACCAGGGCAAAGGGGCGCCTGGGGGCTCAGTCAGCTACGTGTCCAACTTCAGCTCAGGTCATGATCTCAACGGTTCATGCGTTCGAGCCCCACGTCGGCTCTGTGCTGACAGCTTGGACCTGGAGCCTGTTTTGGATTCTGTGTCTCCCTCTCTCTCTGCCTCTCTCTCTCAAGAATAAATAAACATTAAAAAAAAAAAA
>NC_043702.1:99784535-99812600 GCF_006229205.1 Suricata suricatta
AAAAAATAAAATAACCATTCCTTAGGAAAAAAAAACCACAATAGTTTATTTAGCCTACAATATGTCCATATCAACACAACCTATGAAATAGCACTAAAGTCTCAGAAAACAAAAGGACAATAGAGAAGAATGTCTAGTGATTGACAAAAAATGATCTCACTGGTAGATTAACAATTAGATATTTAACCTTTTCTTCCTGTAAAATAACATTTTCTTGAATTCATATTTATATTGAATTTAGTTTATAGCGATATTTTACTGATCACTTAGAAGTCAATGGTGAGGAATTCGGTGTGTAAAACAAAGTTCTAAAAACTGAAAAAAAAATAAATAAAATGCATTAAACTTTGAACATTTTGGGAAGCCTCTAGCAGTGCCAGGACCCAAGCAGTGAGGGGCAGGGATCTGGGGCCGAGTGACAAGTCTGTGCAGGCCCCTTGGGCACTTGGCCGGGGCCACAGCCCCACTGCATGGCAGGTACTGCCTGGGTGCGCTTCTTACCCTCTCTGAGCCTCTCACTTTGTGAAATGGGGTTCATTGCACCTGCTGGACAGTTAAGGGTGGGGGGTGCTGGGTATACAGGTAGGCTCAGCGACCCCTAGGACCCTTCCCAGCTCCCTGTACAGGCAGAAAGCCAGCCGAAGGCAAGAACGTTCTTTCCCTAGGCACCATGGCGAGCTTGGGTGAGTGCGGTGGCTCTCGACAGCGTGGATGGGCACATCCCGGGGGCCCCTCACAGTCCCCCCTCCCTCCAGCCTGGAGCCGGAGCAGCAGTGCTCTCTGCAGAGTCTGTGCCACCGTGTGCTCCTCCTGGCTACCCCTCCGCAGTCCCGGAGGGTTCCCTGGGGTCTGCCCAGCTCTTAGCTGATTTCAGGCCACTGTAGCTTCATCCATCGCGCAGCTCATGACGGGGGTTCCAGCGAGAGCCCCCAGATCAGGTGTGTGGGGGAGGCTGAGTCAGGCTCCAAATGCCGTCACCATGGGGATGGCCTTGGGACCACGCAGGCCAGGCTCAGGGACCTGTTTGCAGCCAGGAGCTCCGTGCCCAGGCCAGCTGTCCCCTGCCTGCGCCTCATTAAGGGGAAGGGGTCCCGCCTGCATCTGCAGGGCGGTTGCTGGGGCAACAGCAGCCTGTTTCCGACCCCCCAGCCCCACCCTGGGCTCCAGCAGGGGAGGGGCTCCGCAGGTCTCCACACTGCACAAGGGTGGGTGAGCTGGGCCGTGTGTCCTTAGCAGGCCTGCATACAGGCGAAAACCAAGGATGGGACAAACCAGCTGCTTGGAAAACGGTGATCAAACCGAAGGGCTCAGACAGCCAGTAAGCTGATACTACCACTACAAGTAGGATTAAGAAAGATCCTAACAGTTACCATTCAGGTGTTGGGCACGAGGTGCCTGTGTGTCAGGCACGGGGCTCCAGTCCTCTCATTCGGTCCTGGGAACAACTCCATAAGCAGGAGGCTCGTTAACGTGCCCAGTGTCCAACGACCTGCACATGGCAGCAGCCGGGCTCTAGGGAGGCTGCTGCAGCCCTGTCCCTAACCGCTGGCCCCCCCATTTCTGGAGACAGAGGGAAGGAAGGCGGGAGAGAAGAAAGGGCCAGAAGGGGAAGAACAGGAGAGTGGCAGTGGCTCCTTGGGGAGGACGGGAGAGGGGGGCAGGGGAACGGAGATGGTGAGAGAGAGGAGCGGCCGGGGGCTGGGAGGGCACAGGTGCCCCGACTTCATCATCCCCATCAGCCTCCAGCTCAAGTGGGGGTGGCAGGGTGACATCCTGCTCAGCTCCCACGTGAGATGACTCAGAGGGTGGAAGGCAGGGGACGCCTGGCCTCTCCCGGCAGCCCCCCACCCCCATCTACAGTGCCATGGACACCATCATCCTGTCCACAGCAGGAGGGAGAATGAAGGCGGACCTTGCTTGGGATTCTCTCGCTCCCTTTCTCTCTGCCCCTTCCCTGCATTCATTCTCAATCTCCCTCTCTCTCTCTCTCTCTCTCTCTCTCTCTCTCTCTCTTGCTCTCACTCTCGCTCTCAGGCTCTCTCGCTCTCAAAAATAAATAAACAAAAGAAAACCTGAGCATTAGCCAGAAGGTAGGAGCAGAAGCAGAGACAAGTAAATACATATCAAAAGAGGAATCCCACCTAGAGGATTTCCAAGGAACAGAATAAAAGAGAAATCAGATAAAGAGTCCTTCATATTAAAAAAATTAAAGACAACATGGCTTCTAAGGGGGAAAAAAGGCTTTAGGAAGATGTGAGAGAGACTAGAGTAGAAATACAACGGTACAGCAAGGAAGGAAAGTGTGAGCTAGATTAGCTCAGGAAAGGAGCAAAAGAGAAAAATAGTTATTCAAGAGGTAAAAGCCACACGTACCCAGAAGTCACATGAGAAGCTAAAGAAAGGGGATCACGTATGATAAAGTAGAAAAGAGCAGGGAAATAGAAGTGATCATGGAGAAAGTTAATAAATAGAAAGGGATGAAAAATAAATAGAAAGGGATGATTCTTCTAAAAAAGAAAACAATAAAGGAATGTAAAAACCCAGTAACACATTAATAGAAGAAAGCCTTCCTGAAATGCGGCAACGTTAAAATTACGTAGCAAAAACATGTTATCTTACGTCCCAGGAAAAATTACAACAATCAACGGAGACACATCCCTGTGAGTTTGCTGGGCATTAGCCCTGACCCCGAGCATGTTCAGGCAGGGAGACCCGTCTCCTGTCCCCTCCGGGGATCCTCTCCAAGCGGCGTTCAGGGCCTGACGTCCTGAAGGGTAAAATGTGACCAAGGACTCCGCCCTCAGACCAGTCGTCCTCCGAGTATAAAGAAACGGGACAGATGTCTGCAGACGCGGAACAATGCATACAACATGGTACCCAGGGGGCTCCTTGTACAAGAAAATGTGCCTGATTGAAAGTTCTGCCATCCAAGAGATGAATCATGACGGATTCTAGAACCGAGAGGCTGTGGTTGGAACGCTGTGCTGCGTAGTACATAGCTTTGCCCCGAAAGAGATGATCTGTGAGCTGGGATATCAGGCTGATGGAAGGGTACTGTTTACCCGGTCCTGGGCGCGCTGGAACATCCAACAATGTGACTTCCAGTAGAGAAAGGCCACACCTGACGGTCATGGGGGGAGGGGAGCTGCCATGCAGGAGACCAGCAGTGGGAGGGGCAGGGCGATGGTGTTTGGGGGACACCCAGGGGACTGAAGAGGAGACTCAATAGGCCACAAAGGCCATCGGTCATTCCTGAGTAATGGGGCCCCAGCAAGAACTGAACCCTGAGGCTGGGAGCTGCCCTGTTTGTCAGTATGCTTGTGCGTTGTCACATGTCGCTACTGGGAGGCAAGGCATCCTGGCCCCACAGAGAGAGGACAAGAGAAATCCCACATGGGTGGCCTCCCGACCCTGCCCCAGGTTCTCCTTTCCCTTGCTGATGTGAGTCAGCGCCTGTGCATACGACATGAGGGTGAGGGCTGTCTGTGAGTCTTTCTGGCAAATTATCATGCCTGAGGGTGTTTGGGGGGAGTACCTCCCAAACTCGCTGGTGCTGGAAGAGGGGCTGGTCCCCTGTGTGTACTGTGACCCCCAAGAGCACAGTGCTTGTAGCTGTGTAAGTCTTCACGTGAGCAAATGTTCATACGCTTTGGCACAAAATCAGGACTTGCATGAGTGCCTGGGGGGCTCAGTCGGTTAAGCTTCCGACTCCAGCTCAGGTCATGATCTCACAGTTCGTGGGTTCAAGCCTGGCATCGGGCTCTGTGCTGACAGCTCAGAGCCTGGAGCCTGCTTCGGCTGCTGTGTCTCCCTCTCTCTGACCCTCCCCTGCTCAAGCTCTGTCTCTCTCTCTCTCAAAATTAAATAAACATTAAAAAATTAATGGACTTGCACTTGGGCCAAAAATTCCAATGCCAGTACACAGGCATGAAGACCTAAGTAAGACAAACCTGAGTCTCGGTGTCAGGGAGCCAGGGAACCCCAAGGACCACAACTGAGGGTAGGTGCCCCCCAGAGCCGAGCGCTGCCCAGGGACATCTAGGAGCACTTGAAACCCACAGTCACTGTTTCTGGCCATACAGAATAGAGAGGGGCCAGGTCCCAAGCCCAGACAGACAAGATGGATGGTCAGGACTGAAACTTCTGGAAGAAGCTAGACTCGTCAAAGAGCTGTGCCCTCAGGGACCCGTGCCACAGAAAAGGATACATGTCTGTTCTGGCCGCCGCGTCCTGTGAGGGGAAAGAGGATGGGAGGAGCAGAAATTTTGCTCCCCCCCCAAAATATAAATACGGAAGCTCATCGCCACATGGATTTGGGGTCTGAGTTTACACTCCCCAAACAACACCTCAGCTGAGAATTACTTTGGTGTGGTCCAAGATGGCAGCCGTCCTAAGGCTCCTGGTAGAAATTATCAGAAACGTCCACAGACCCCTGACCTGGTTCCACAGACCAGATACAAACTTCCAGGGAAAAGTGGCCCAAACGCAAAGAAATGATCGATCACGAGCAAGTGTCAGCAGAAGCAGAGACTGTTAGAATTACTCCACCAAACACGGGGCAAAATGGGATTATCAGGAACAGAATAACAGGCCACATGTTTTAAATGGTCCCAGAAACCAAAGGAGAAATCGAAAATACAATCAGGGAATAGAACATGATCAAAAAGGACCAGATTTCACAACCAACTACAACATCTCAGAATGTAAATATAATTATTAAATTTGTAAAAGCCAGAAATGGTTTAAACATCAGATGGGACACATCTGCAAAAAAATTACTGAATTGGGCCTGAAATTCCACCATTAGAGAATCATTTCTTTGGAGATAAACACAGCCACACTTAGATTCTAATGAAAAGCGTTCGTTCTCCTACAGCTTGCGGAAGAGACAGATAATAATTAAAGCTGGCATCAGTCATGATGCCTCAGTGTGAGTTATTTTAGCAGATTTTCCCATCATCTGAGATCGATTTGATGGTGGGAGGAAGGAGGTGAATGCAGTGGGTCAGTCACACTTCAGGATGACTAGAGGCCCGACTCAGTCCTGCGGTGCAGGAGAAGCAAGTTTGGAAGAGAAATGGGACCTGCCCGTGTGGGACATTCCCCCAGCCCCCGACAGGCCGGGAACAACCCAGCCCATCTGGCCAGCAGGGGGCAGTATAGGGTTGAAAATGAATGTCGGCAGGCTTTCACAGGTCTGGGTTTGCCTGGCTCCTTTCTAGCATGATTTCAGTGTCCGTTTTGGAGAAGGGGGCCGCAGGTGCCAGGCGGGGGCCCGGCAGCCAGAGATGGGATACGCTGCACCAGCCTCTGTGACTCTGACCTTCAGCTCTCGGAAGGTGGGCATGGTAGTGAACCGGGGCTCCCTCGGGGAGGGGGTCCTGCCTGATATGGGGGAGGATCTTAGGGATATAAATGTTCCATCACCTTCTCAGGGCTGCCCCTGGCAAGGGGAGGGGCTGGAGGGCATGATGGGGGGCCGGACCTTCCACAAGTGGGAGACCGAGGCTGAGGCTGAAGGAGTGGGTCGGGCTGAGTGGGCACCAGAGAGCAGCAGAGAGCACCGTGAGGCAGATGCAGCCCAGGCCCCCAGCTCCCTGGGTGGAGGAGGGCTGGGGGAGGGGCTTGCCCTCTTGTGTGGACAGTCTCTTCCCAACCCCCCCCCGCCGGGCAGCCCCCTTGCTCAAGGGAGGAAAGTGAGATGCTCAAAGCAAAGGCGTCTATGGGAGGACACCTGCCCTTCTTCCCCAGGAGGCCAGCCCGAAGCCAGCTGACCAGCAGGGCTCCACCAAAGCAGGGAGGGGACTCGCTCTCCCCTATTGCATTAAACCCCCCACCCAGGCCCACCTTGAGGAATGAGGTCTGTGATCTCATGCAGCGTCTTTCAAACGCACCTTCTCGTGGAGTCTCTGGCCTCCTATTAAACACTCACAGTCCAGGGCCCTTCCTGGACAGGGTGAGACGCGTGGCCCGGGGAGGTGGGCGTCAGTGTGTGGCCCCCTTGCCAGGAGACAGAAGGAGAGGCAGAGCCCAGAGGCTAGGCACAGGCTTCCTGGGCCACGGAATTTAATGGAGAGAATCTAACAGGAAAAAAAAGAAGGTGGGGAGGTGAACAACTGGCCAAACTCTGCCCTACAGCTCCTTCCACCTCTGGACGTTCCCACTCTTCCTCATGGATGCGCTCCCTGCCTCTGACCTGGGAGGAAGCCAAGCCCCAGACTTTGGTAACCCCCAGGGTCAGGTTGCCTGTCCAGCCCCTTTATATAGCCCCTCAAGACACCCATGCCCTAAACCCCTGGGATATGTTCCCTTCTGTGGCAAAAGGGACTTCGCAAGTGGATTGAATTAAGGGTCGTGAGATGGAGATGATGCTGGGTCATCCTGGAGGCCCAGTGTCCCCCCACAAAGGCTCTGATGAGAAGGACAAGGGGTCAGAGTCGGGAAGGGGAACAGGCACAGAGACAGAGAGGGGATGGAGGTGTCATACCGTTGGCTTTGAAGACACAAGGAGTCAGGAGGCAAAGAATGCTCGTGGTTGTAGAAGCTGGAAAAGGCAAGGAAAGAGGCTCTGTCCTAGAGCCTCGGGGCACAGGGCCACATTGCAGGTGCCTTGACTGAGCCCATGGGACTTCTGCTATGAAGAACTGTAAGAGACTAAATTTGTGTTGTTTTATGCTGGTAGGTTTGCAGTAATGTGCTGCAAAGCAGCCATAGTAACTAAGAGAGCGATCTAGTTGGGTAAACGGCTCTCTGCACAACTCCCGCCCAGACCAAGGAACAGCAGCTTAGAAGCCACGGGCTTCCCATCCATGTGACATCCAGCAAGTCCCTGTTCTCTCCGAGCCCCCGTTTCCCCATCCACTCAACGAGGGTGACGGCTGCACCAGCATGGCATCCTACATGCAGGAGTCAGGGCGTCTGCCTTGGAGACCGCCTTTAGCTTCCAGCCGTTTTGTCCACTTGGGACCCAGGTTCCCTGGGCTCTCCAGAAGCAGGCCTTGAGAAGACAGACTTGCCAGGCTCCCAGATCCCATTTTGGTCCTCAGTGCGGAGGCACACCAGGCACTTGGTGGAGCGGTCCTTTGATTTCCTAACACAACCCATTTGTGGAATTGTCCGCTCAGTCACCCCCCATGGGGGCTCTGGGTTTGCTCTCAAGGAACCGATCACGAGAGTGTCGTGATGGGGGTTTCCGGTATTACCTGCAATGGTGAGTCCGTGGTTCACAGTGTTCTGCACCTGCTTCCTCGTCCCACAGCCAGTAACCCTTCCCAGAAGCCTCTGGATGGAGGGGAGAGTGAGTGCTCCCTGAGGGATGGGTCAGCAAGCTTTGGCCCTTCACCTACAAGGCAGTCTCGGGAGGGAACAGTGGGGACAGAGGGAGCAGCCGGGAGAGGGGCTGGCACCCTGGACAGCTGTGAGGGACCTGAGGGCACGGCCTGCATGACGGATGTCTCACCGCTACCCCTCAGAAGGTCCACCCCTTCCTCTGGTGTGTCTAAGACACATCTTTCGGGATCTGACAGCATGGCAGCCTTGATAAAAGCCCCTCTTTGAAATCAGGATGGTTGTATTCGACCCCAGACCGTGTCATTTACTGGCGATATCAGGCAATGGAATTAAACTCTCAGAGCCTGGGTCCTGTAAAAGCAGGCAACCCCCTTTTCCCTTCCTGAGAAGAACTGGAAATTTACACCTGCTCTTTAAAAAGGGCTATGATCTCAGAGAGACGTGCATGAGGGGCAGCTGGGACAATTCCCTGAAGTCACCCCAGCCACGTGGCCTCTTGTTCGGTCTACAGGTGACACAGGGACAGCATCACTGTAAACTCAGGCGATGACAGCGAGGGGTGCCCTGCTGCTGGGAACTTCTCCACCAGGCTCCTGGCGCCCTCTGCTGGCGGCGTCAGGAAAGCGGCGCCTGCCTGAGGTTTAGACATTGCCCAGTGGTCCTTACTCTGGACAGAATCCTGATATGACCTACTGGGGTAAGAAATAGGGATCTATACTCTCCTGACTACCACAGTGTCCATCCCGCAGAGCAGGGGTCCTGGCCCCGCAGATTCTGCCGCCCCCCCCCCCCCCCCCCCCCCCCCCCCCCCCCCCCCCCCCCCCCCCCCCCCCCCCCCCCCCCCCCCCCCCCCCCCCCCCCCCCCCGCGCCATCTCCCACAGCACCTGAACCCGGCTTCAGAAGTACGCATACCAGGAGGTGGGCCTGCCCCTCCCCGGCTCCAATCTCAGGGTCCTGTAATCAGTCCGCTTAGCCTTTGGGACCCAGTGTAACTAGGGCGGCTCCTTCTCAGAGGGAAGTGATTTGAAAATCAAATTGGTGGGACCAGAACATTCCATTCCTGAGCTGAGCAGTTTCCAACCAGGGCATGCAAATGAGCTGTGTGCAGCATAATGGCCCTTGGAAGGATGGTCTGGGGCGCTGCCGGGTGAGACTGGACGGCCCTTGGCAGGAGCGGCGTCCTGACTTTTCCCAGCTGCTGTGACAAATGCCGATCAGCAGGAACTCTTCTGCTTCACCAGAGGGAGCAAACATTTATGGAGCACCGACTGTGTGCTGAGCACCTTCTTGTACATTTACGCCACTTACTCGAGCTGTTCAGGCTGCATCCAGCATTCCAGGTGACAGAGAGTAAATGAGGCGTAGAGAGGTTTGGGGGATGGCCCGAGGCTACACTGCTCTGGTGGAAGCCCAGCATGTGGGGCTCCAAAGCCAGCATCTGCCTGCTCCCTGCAGTGTCCCATCACGCGCCTGCTTCTGCCTGTCCCAGACATCCTGCCACATCCCACTCCTCACCCTCCCAGATGATCCTCCCCACCCACCGCCAACCCTAATCTGGCTTGTCTCAAAGTCTCTCTGAGTCCTCGGTTCCCTCACAGCAAATCTCCCTAATGGAGGGGCATGGCTGGGACCGTCCCCAGCTCTCCATCCATGCAGCTGACCCCGCACTGCCAGTCCGGCCCCTGCTGACTGTGCCCTCACTTCCCCGGACCCCCACCTGAGAGGCGCATCGATACCAGCCTTGCGGGGCAGTCCCCAGGCATGGAGCCCCTCCTCCCTGTTGCAGGAGCGCAGCAAATACCGTGGCCTTTCCCTGTGGAGGTGGTGGCAGCAGCGAGAAGGGGTGGGGCAGCTGGGTGTGGCGAGACCCCCTCCCTCCCTGTCCAGTCTTGAGCCGTCACACTGACGTGCTCTGAGCAACCAGTGTGTGTCAGCACCAGGCGGGGTGACGGCTATAAAGTCAATGCTACCCCCAGGGGCTTCCACCGAGGAGCCTGCTCCCAAGGAGAGGCCCTGGGGACTCCAGGGGCGGGTTTCTAGGCGTTTCTCTGGCCCCAGCAGCCCTGCCGTCCTTCAGGTCTGTGGGACCTGAAGTTCTTTAAAATCTGTGTTTGGAGAGTCACCGGGCAAGCCCAGAACTCAGTTTTCTAACAAATGGACAGCACAGACTTTCTCCTCCTGTGCCCACACCTCTCAGGGCACAAGCCTGCAGCCCTGGCAGTGCTGTCCCCCCAGGCCGCGGCCAGCTTTGCTGACCAATGGAGAAAAGAGGAGCCACCTGTCACGAGGAGGGGAGAGGAGCACGCCAGGCAGAGGTGCTGACGGGGTCAGCAGGTGCACGAGGGTCTGGGCACCTGGGGTGTGGGGGTGAGCTTGGACCAGGGCGCGGCTGGATGCAGGGTAGGGCTGCTGTCTGGGAGCACCGGCCTGGGTGTGTCACGGCAGAACAGAACCAATTCAAGGATGCACATGGCCACCGCAGGGCCGACCGTCTGCTTCTTTGGGCTCCGGGGTCCCTGAGCTTTGCTGACATCATCGAGTCCTTTGGTGACGCAGAGCAAGGGCTGGGACATTTTGCTGACTCAGGAGCTCCAGACACAGGGGAGGACGTGATGGAGAAGGAATCGGCGCCAGGAACCGGCAGCGTTCCTCAGGGCGGAGAGAGCAGGCCCTGCTGGCCACTGCGGCTGCTCGTGGCCGTGACTTCGGCTTCCTTTCTGCATCCTGGTTTCCCAGGCTGTCAGGTTTGACCTCATGGTCTTTAAGGGCCATACCAGCTTTGAAGTTCTGTGACTTAGGGAATCACAGGTAGAAGGTGATCATCAATGGAACAGGGCTCAAAACTCTGGAATTTTCTGCAGTGACATCCCAAATCCTGTGCTCTGCAGGAGGCCAAACCAACCCACTGGCCAGAGAAGCCGTTTCCATATCTTATCATGGAGGCTGGGAAGTGAACGGTTTGTGGGTGTGCCGGTCTCATGGGATCTCTGCAGGGCTGGGGGTGAGGCCAAGCTCTTAGGGTTCAGGGAGTGGCCCGGAGCTGGAAGAAAAATCACATCTCTCATCATTCCAGGAAAACTTAGCATGACGGAGCCCTCTATCGTTAGTGAAAAAATGAAACAAACAAAACAAAACAACAACGTGTAATGTAGGCAGCTTCAGCCAAGATGCATCTGAACACGTAGACCACCTTCAGAGCCCTTGATTTGTTCGAGGCTGTTCCGCAGTGGAAGGTAGGTATTCTTCACATGCTGATACCTTCTTCTACCAGCCTGACCTACTGGAGCCTGTCCCTGGCAACGTGTGCACACACACACACACAGCAAAATGGAGGAAGCTCTGAATTCCCCCAGATGAATCACTAAATCACTGTGATCTCCTTTTCACCTAAATTGCCCAAATGATTAAATTAGCCATGGGATGCAGCACTTGTGTGGCTCAGTTGGTTGAGTGTCTGGCTCATGATTTCAGTTCAGGTCATGATTCCAATGTTGTAGGATCGAGCCTGGCATCAGGCCCTGTGCCGACAGCAAGGGGCTTGCTTGTGATTCTTTCTCTCTCTCTCTCTCTCTCTCTCTCTCTCTCTCTCTCCCTTCTGATCCTCTCCCTGCTCATACTCTCTCTGGGTCTAAAATAAAACTTAAAAATAAATAGGGGTGCCTGGGTGGCAAAGTCAGTTAAGTGTTGGACTTTGGCTCAGGTCATGATCTCACAGCTCGTGAGTTCAAGCCTGGCATTGGGCTCTGTGCTGACAGCTCAGAGCCTGGTGCCTGCTTTGGATTCTGTGTCTCCCTCTCTCTCTCTCTGCACCTCCCGCAATAACATTCTGTCTCTCTCTCTCTCTCTCAAACAAAATTAAAAATAAATGAATACATACACTACAGGAAATTTAGTAATTCCTTTACCAAGTGAAGGACTCAGAAAATTATCCATGGGTCTGGTAACATTTGTAAAAAGAGTAACTTGAAAAATGCTTTGGCAATAATTAGGGATAAGCCACAATGAGCCCATTAATCAACATTTGGAATCCGTTCCTCCCGTCCTCCAATGCAAGAAGGGATTGATCTCCTTCCTCTTTCATTCTGATTTTCTTTTTCCAAAGTTAACTGTGAGACAAACTCATACCAGCAACTTCAGGAGTCTCTTTCCCTATCATTCAGTGTGTACACGTGTGTGTGCACGTGGCAACATGAGTGGATGTGTGCATGTGTTTACACTTCATCCTGATTCGAAGTCATGGCCCATTAATAACGTCTGACTGCAAAACTAAGGAACCACTAAATATTATGCTATTTATAAGTAATCTGTTGCCCAAGGCATTGAGCTACTTAATGAAGCCTTGAATTAATGTGTAACTTAAGAAATAGATCATTCTACAAACATAGGTTGCCAGAAGCATAATTTAAGCCATTCTATTTAGTTCACTACTTGGATGGGTATGAGAGAAGGCATGTAAATACAATGAATAGAGTAAGGCGTTGTGCAAATTACTCTGAATGCATCATCTCTTTTGGTTATCATAATAGCCCAGTAAGAGAGACATGCCAATATTCCCATTTTACAGATAAAGAAACCGAGACTTAGGGGCTCCTGGGTAGCTCAGTCAGTTAAGCATCCAACTCGTGATTTCAGCTCAGGTCATTATCTCATCCTTCGTGAGACTGAGCCCCATGACCAGCAGTGCGTTGACAGCACAGAGCCTGCTTGGGATTCCCCTCCTCTATCTCCATCTCTCTCAAATAAATAACCATTTATTAAAAAAGAAACCAAGGCCTCGAATTTCCACAGTCATGCAGTGGGATTGAAATTTGAGTGCCTCTAACTCTTACAGTAACTGGATAACGCATCTCTCCTGTGGCCTCAGGTGACTGAGGGGTTCTAGAGGCTTGAGTCCGGAGTGAGGAAGGACCCTCGGGTGACAGGGACTGGCTTCCTGGCTGGGGGTGCCCCACCGCATTCCCCTTCACTTCAGGTGGCTCCTGGGCGCCTGGTGAGGGCCCTGGGAACTGTCCAGCCAGCAGTCTCCTGAACCGCAAGGGCAGCGGCCTTGCCTAAGTGAGCTGGGCTGGGGGATGGCCTGCGGCTAGTGAGTCTGAGACCTGACAGAGAGGGAGGGAGTGGACGGAGGAGGCACCAGGCTGGGGGCCTCAGACATCTGACCTGTAAGCTTTTGCATTCCTGGCAGTTGGTTAATTAAAAATAAGCCCAAGGGCTTAAGGAGGCCCGCAGTGCGCTGGGAACTCATGCTACTGACGGACTCCAGGTTTCAGACCAAGGGGAAAGTTTGGTCAAGCGCCTTCTGTTACAGATGTGAACTTGGAGGCCCTGAAAGGCATAGTGACTAATCCATGGTCACAAAACAAGTTAAGAGTGGCCAGGAGCCCCCTCTCTGCAGGCACAGTTAGTATATATTAAGACCCAAATAGTTTTACAGCTAGTTTCTAGTGTAATCTTTCTGTATCATCATCTCATCTTAATAATGTTTTTTAATATGTGCCCACATCTGTTTTTAGTGCTTTACATTTATTATCCAACCCTTTCAATGCCCTCAAAAATCCTCTGTGGCAGAAATTATCACCATCCTCATTTCCCAGAGGGTGAAACAGAGGCACAGGGAGAAGAGATGTCCCCACATTTGGCAGTGGGGGGACTGGGTAACTCTGGAGCCCCCCCCGTCGGCCCCTGCAGTGTGTGGCTTTTTCAAAAATCTGCTGGAGGGGCTATGGTGTGCACTTGTGTTTTTATATTTGCAGAGAGTAACAATGAAGAAAGTATGTGGAGAAGGGATGTTGGTGGAAGGTCTTAAGTACTCGCCTGAAAGTTTAGCTTCTGATCTCCTCAGTAGGAGAGCCCCTGAGAGACAGACACAGCCTTGGACACCCAAGGTCTTTGGGGGCTGTTGCTCTTGGCAGCCAGGGCTCCTGCCCCCTCTACCCCCACACTGAGGGATTCCCAAGGCGAGTCCCCTGGCTGTCCTCCCCAGGTGGCACTCCCCAGTGAGCAGAGGCTTTCAGGGAAGCAAAAGAGGCTCCTCTTTGTGTACAGATGAAAATGGCCATGTGTTAATCATTGTTTCAGCAGGGGCGCCTGGGTGGTGGCCCACTTCGGCTCAGGTCATGACCTCATGGTTTGTGAGTTCGAGCCCCACATTGGGTTCTGCATTGACAGTGCAGAGTCTGCTTGGGATCCTTTCTCTCCCTTTCTCTTGGCCACTCTCCCACTGGCTCTCTCTCTCTTGAAAAATAAATAAACAAACTAAAAACTTTTTGCAGTGGAGTGATTCTCTCTACATTTCTATATGTTTTAAATCTCCCATAACAAAAGGTCTTCTTAATATATAATAAAACATGCCTTGTCTTCGAGAAAATGCCAAGCTATAGCTTGGGAGTCGAAAGGTCTGCATCACAGGCAACTGGGGAAGCTGAATCAGGTGGTGTTAGGATGCTTTCTGATGCAAGACAATAGGAGGTCCCCTTACTTAGGTCCTCTCAAGTAACCACTGCACCCCATTTCCCCCTAGTACATGCTGAGGGATGCCCACTGTGCATGGAATTAGGTACCCCCTTGGGGGCAGCAAACTGTAGCCTGAAGACAAATTTGACCTGCCACCTCTTTCTGTCAATAAAGTTTTATTGAAACACAGCCATACTCATCCATGCACCTATTGTCTATGGCTGCTTTCTCACTACAACGGCAGAGTTAAGAGGTTGTTATGGAGACCACATGGCCCATAAAGGACAAAATATTTGCTTTATGACCCTTATAAAAAAAAGTACCCTGGACTGTTCTAGAACATCATGTACTTCTGCTCTTATCAGCTGAGCTGTATGCATGCCAATCATTGTATTTGGTACCAAATTTATTTGTGCTAGTTATATTTATTATTGTAAGTATATAATTTAAGTAAATAGTGTATAAATGAATTAGATCGAACTGATGGGCCACCCAGGTGCCCCTACATCAATGAAATAAGAGTGTGGAAGGAAAGTGTTATTACTATAAATGCCATGGAAAGTCACAATAAATGCAAGGCACTAAAACCAATTGCTAGTAAATCAAATATGGGCAAGAGAGTTGTACAAAGCTGGGTTAGGAGCATTTCATAAATCTAGAATAACTTTGCATTCAAAGAGCTTTGCAAACACCTTTAAAAATCACTCCAAGGACATTGAAACTGGGAATTGTGGATGATATCCTATCCGTGTGGTCCATGTGTCAAAGACAACCCACATCGAAGAAAGGCCTTAGCCCTACATCAAAATATTGGAAAATAAAGACATGTCTGTGTTTTGAAAGTAAAATAAAAAGTTTAAGGAATACATTCATGCCTGTGTTTTTCAAAATATGCTTATGGTGTCATACGTGAACTTTCAAAATGGTCCAATTACTAATCCCAATAGCATCTGGTGTGACAGCCTAGCCTAACAGAAAACCCAAACTCAGATCGCTTTAAAGAAGGGGTCTTCCTTCATTTCATTCTGTCATTCTCACCTTCCCATTGGTTCCCCTTCCAGCCTGAAGTTGTCTGCACCTGAGGGAGAGGGGGGAGCAGGGAGAGGGGAGGAGGAAGGAGCACCTGTGTTCCCCAGGCTCCAGGAAACTAGGGCAGAGGTGGCAGGTTGCGGAGGCGGCTGGAGTGGACAGAAGATTAGTTACACTGAGCAAATAGTTAATGGATTGAGTGCGTAAGTAAATATATTGAGGATGTGGGAGCCAGTTTCTCACTATCTGAGTTAGAAACATGGGAAGAGGGAAGGGTGGAAAGAACCCTGAGGAGCTGGAGTGGAATTGGAAGTATCATATGAACTCACAGGCTTACAAATACACTTATATAGAGAGGCAGTAGCAGTAGTTGCAGATACATGTGCATGGGCATGCTGATGGAGGCATATGTTCACTGAGAGAACCGAGAGGCCGTGACTCCCTGGCAGCAATGAGCACGCCCAGCACACAGAACACAAACTACGAACTGCAGTGGGAGCCATGACACCAAGCTGACACAAGTCAATAAGCACGTACATGAATACGCTGGAATGGGGAGAGGTCTTCCTTACAAGGGAATGCAATTTATGGAAGTAGAAGGGCTCATAGAAATAATAGCCACGTGGCAGCCATCATAGTGACAGCCGAGACAGGAAGGAGGGAGCCATGAATGGGTTGGAAAGCTGGCTGGCAGGAGCACGACGAACAGAATACTGGCATGACACTGGACGGTCTCCCAACAACATGCTAGTCAAATACAGAGTGAAAACATTGGCTTCATAGTGGAGAAGCCTGGCAGACACCAGCTTGACCGGAAGATGAAGGCTAACGTCTCTAGGAACGGGGTGGGTCGACACCCGTGCCCTCGGTGTGGGGCCCTGAGAAGACGTCAGGCGAGTGTCTGGCTCCTGAGCACCATGGCTGCAGGGCTGGGTCTGGACGCCTAGGGGAACTGAGGGGAAGGTCATCTTTAAAACCCTCAAGGTAAGGGAGGCAGAGAAAGGCGGAAGAACCATCTCAAATGGAAGGAGGCAATGGAAACTCAACAACTCAATACAGAGGCCATCTTGAATTGGATCTTGGACCAAAGAAAGAAAAAGACACACATGGGATATTTGCTGAAATTTGAAGGCGAGCTAAGAATGGGATGGGAGCTTTGTGTCAGTGTTAGTTTCCCCATGCAGAGGAGTCACCCTAATATTGGAGACTCTTTGTGTTGCGGGAGTACTTAACGGGTTTATGGCAGAGAGAAGGAGAGAGAGGGGAGAGAAGACAACACAGTAAGATGCCAATTGGAAAAGGTAAATGTAGAGTAGGAAAGAGTTCTTTGTATTATTCTGGCAACTTTTTTGAAGGTCTGAGACTTTAAAATGTTTTAAGTACTTAATTATCAAAAATGAAAATAAAATGAAAGTGCTGGCACAAGCTAACATGTCTCAATACCCTACAGGCTTCAGGCATGAGTTGCTCAGGGCGCCAGCTCACGTTTTCTGTCCCCCACTCAGCTCTGCTCTTCTCTGCCAATTTACCCCACGGCTGGTTTCCCTTTGACCCCAGGGAAGCTGCCAACAGCAGGAATGACAGTCTCCCAGACTTCAGGAAAGGAATGAGCTACATTGAATGGATTAATCCAGATGCCAGGTGTATGGGGATCCCATTAGACCACAGACTAGTTGCATTGTGGTCAACGGTAACTCCCCAAAAGAAAATATGCACATTGTTGAGAACTGACCTTGACATTTAAGCAATAGAAGTCCAGCACACGGCTATGTATAGAACAGATGCCTAAGCAGGTGAGTTAAATGCAAATACAGAGGATGTGAGAAAACATAGTTGCCGAAAGAATTGAAATTACTGTTTAGGAAAATATCAATTATTCAAGAGAATGAGTAACAAGCCACAGACTGAGGAAAAGAATTTGCAAAACACTTATCGGATAAAGACTGTTATCCAAAAGATACAAAGAATGCTTAAAACTCAATAATGAAAAAATGAATCACTCAATTAAAAATGGGCTGTGCCTGGGTGACTCAGTCATTAAGTATCTGACTTAAGCTCAGGTTATGATCTCATGGTTTGTGAGTTTGAGTCCCACATTGAGTGAACTTGAACCCTGCTTCCAGTGAGCCCCGCCTCTCTCTCTCCCCCGCTCTGTCCCTCTCCCCGACTCACACACACACACACACACACACACACACACATTCTCTTTCTAAAATAAATTTTTTAAAAAAGATACTTCCTCTCCCTCTCTCTCTGTCCCTCCCTCCCCTCTCTCTCTCTCAAAAAAAAAATAGATAAGTAACTAACATACTGAAGTATTCAGTCAAGTCATTCAATGAAACATCATGGAGTACAGAAATAAACTGATTATTAAAATATTCATTCATCCAACAAATGTTTATTGAACACCTACTACATGTCAGCACTGTCCTCCGGCCAGGTGGTGCAGGAATCAACAAAATGAATAATATCCTTGCCTTCTGGTTGGGAAACACAAAGGAGGAGTGGATGACCAGTACTTTTACAAGATGGCAGATGGAGATGTGTGCAGCTGGAACCAGGATGGCAGTGGTGGGGGTGGCCAGAGGTGCTCAGACCCTGGCCATGTTTTGAAGGTGGAGCCAGCAGGATATGCTCATTGGTGTGGATGTACGGTCTGCGAGAGAGAGAGAGAGAGAGGAATCCAGAATGAGGCCCAGGCTTGGGGCTTAGACACTAGAAGAGCGGAGTACCCATCCACTGAGATGGGGGATATTTGGGAGGAATGGGAGGGAGCTCCTGAGTTGGCTTCTGGTCCCTTGATGGAGACGCTCAACAATCACCCAAGAGCGCACACCCGGTAGATAGTTGGGTATATGGACATAAAGTTAGGTGAAAGTCTTGGGCCAAAGGTGTTGATGTGGATGTGTGTCAGTATATACATAGTACTGAAACCCAGAAGAAGGGGATCATGGAGAGGGCTTAGCCAGAGACAAGAAGGACAGAGCCCTGGGCCCTCCCACCACAAGCAGACAGGAAGATGAGGGACAATGACCACAGGACGCTGACAGAGCCGCCTGTGCAGAGGGAGGAAAACCAGGAGGGCGAGGTGTCCTGGAACAAGGGGAGTACCTCAGAAAGGAGGGAGAAGTCCTGACCATGGGGTTTAGCCTCGTTTCTGTGGTCAGCACACAGACATGGTTGGAGGGGCCCACGGCAGCCGAGGGAGCAGGAGAGAGGAAAACTACAGGGGAAGGACTAGTTTCTCCATCACATTCCATTTCTTCTATCACAAAACAGCTCTGAGGCAAACACAGTTAAAATTGTATTTACTTCCTATCGATCTTAGTATTGGATTCATGACTGGCTGTTTTGTTATTTATTTTTATAAAAAGATCTTTAAGGAGCATGTGGGTGGCTCAGTTGGGTAAGTATCGACTTCGGCTCAGGTCACGATCTCATGATTTCGTGACTTCGAGCCCCACGTTGGGCTCTGCGCTGACAGTATGGAGTCTGCTTGGGATTCTCTCTCCCTCTCTCTCTCTGCCCCTCCCCCACTCACACAGGCTCTGTCTCCCTCAAATAAATAAACAAACTTAAAAATTTTTTAATGTTTCTAGATTTTCAAGACCCCTACAAACACTGTGGCCGGGCGTGCCATGCCTGGGCGCCCAGTGGGCACGTGCGCCCTGGACGCTGGCCGGGTTCTGGGGGTCAGGGGTGCAAGGGAGACTGGCTTTGGCTTCTATCCCTTGGGTTTTATTTGAATTTTAAAATCAGGCACATTTATCCCTTTTAAAAAAGGAGGCAAAACCTACACACAAATAAGCAAAAGGTAATTAATATAATAGAAGTTCAGGCAAAAGATTAGAAAGAGACAAGTCACAGCTGACTCAGTACAAGTGGCCAGGAGCCAGGAAAAGATGCTCAACCATACAATAATCAGGGTAACGCACATTGTACCAGAAACGGGCTCTCCCTGGCCCCAATGCAAAATGCTGGCTACCAAGTGTTCACATGAGAGTGGGGACATGGGCCCTCTCACAACGTGATGCAGGTGGTAACTGGTTTGGTCTTTCAAGGAGAGAAATTCATGGGCGTTTATCCACATGTACGGTGTAAATACTCTCTGGCCAAGCGTGTTTGTTCTGAGATACGTAATACAGAGAGATACCCTCCCATGTGAAAAAAGATGCCTGCCCGGGTATATGCACTGCAGCATTGTTTACCGAAAACATGAGAAATAACCTAATGCCCACAAACCAGGGGATTGATAAGTCATGGTGCATATACCCTGAGAAAGAAGGTAAATTAGTCATTAAAATAATAAGATAGATCAAGATTCAGCAACACAGAAAGGCACTGTGTTGTGAGTGTGTGTGTGTGTGTGTGTGTGTGTTTGTGGAAGTTGATAGAAGCCATCTGGAAGGATCCTCACTTAACTCTGGACCATGCTTATCTCCAGAAGGGGAGTAATAGAGGTGAGGACGCAGAGGGAGGAGAAGACGGATTTTTACTCTATATTTTGTATGCCCTCGTAGGGTTTAATTTTCTTAGAAAGAAAACATGCTTACATAACACTTACATAATCCTTCAAACACTTGAAAAAAATCAATAAGCCTCTGGTGGGAGAGGCTGGAGGGAGCCCTGCTGACCAGGCCAGGTGTGCTGGGGTCTGGGAGCAGCTTTAGTTTGGGATTTCAGAGCCGGGAAGGGCTGGGGTCCTTTGCCGGTACAGAAACGCAGCTCAAATGCCCAGACTGCAGCCTCTTGAGGCCAGGCCTATGCCGTTCAGTTCCATAGACACGAGGTGGTACAGTTTTCAACCCCAGCCACTTTCCAGGTTCAGGACAAAGGCCCTGAGGCCCTCAGAGCTAACCCAGGGCCGAGTGGCAGGGTCAGCTGGGAGCCGGGGGCCCAGGCTGGAGCCAGGCCGAACCAGCACCCCGACAGAGCCCAGAAGTGTGGCCACAAGGTGCAGGTCCGGGGGGGGGGGGGGGGGGGGGGGGGGGTGGGGGCAGTCGCATCCAGCGTTCAAGGACAGCTGTGGTTTTCCCAGGGTCACGTTTGCCTTCAGGGCCTCATGATGATTTGAGAAGCATCAGCATTGGGGCGCATGTGTGGGGTGAGTGGGTGAGGGTAAGGGACCCTGTAATGCAAACCTTTTGAAAGAGGGGCTCAAAGAACAAAAGGGGAAAAGTCAAGGACAGCCTAGGCTACGTGGGTCCTGTGAGTCCCCACCACCCAGAGTCCTGGGAAAGGTCTCCTAAGGGCTCAGCCTGGGTCTGGGGTCCCTCCCTGCCAGAGTTCCGTCCCAAGGAGGCAGCTGAGGCATCCCTAAACAGCAGCAACTCTGGGGCCCTTCGTCCACTGTGGCCCCCACGTTCCCACCCCCCCCCCACAGGGCCCCTGCATGAGCTGGTGTCCTCACCCGGCTGCTGGGCAGGAGTGGAGGCCAGGAGTGAGGATGCCCAGGCCCAGTCCACCCCACTGCCCAGCGGACCTCAGCTTCCTCACCTGCAGCTGCCTGGGAGGCAGGGGTGGGCCTGAGTGAGGTTCTAGTCTCGACGTGTGGAGTGTGGCCTGCCACCCTGTGGTGCTCGGTAAACATGTGCCCAGGTCACCCCCACAGAGGGGCCAGGCAGGGACACCCGAGCTGAGAGGCTATTGAAGTTTCCGCCTCTCCAGCTGGTTGAGGCTGGGGAGCTGGGACGATGGTCCTCACATAGCCCTCGAGCTGGAGGCGGGAATGCACCCAGCTCCCGGTGCCGGTGACCCTGTGCCTTGGGCAGCCCGCCCTTTCCCCGAGTCGGGCAGCAGGCCCGGAGAAGCCCACAGAAAAGTGGGGGGGAACAGAGGACCTCAGAGCGCGAGAGGCTCTAGCCTTAGCCTGGCAAGCGAGGCCCTGGGGACCTCTCCTTAGAGGCTTCGAGTCTTGCCTGGTACCAATGGGGCAAGGTCACCGGGTGCTGGGGGTTCCTGAGTCTGGCCGTCAGGGCACCCCGCTGCCAGGAAGGTGAGATCATAGATCCATGCATCTTTCCTGCCAGCACTGTAGCCTCTGGTCTCTGGTCTCCTGGCCTCTGTTAAACTCTGACCTTGAGCTCGCTTAATGGTCGAGTCAAGGTCCTGAGGCAGAATTTAAGGTTTCTGTATCTCTCTCAGTCTTTTCCCTCCCTCTGCATCTCCTTCCCCCCACTCTCTTACAGAGAAATTGGGGAGAAATTGAATGCAGATCTTAACACAAAATGAGAAGGCTAAGTACTTTTAATCAACTGGAAGACACTCACCTGAATGTCCTGCTCGGTGTCCCGGTGGGGCCCCCTGCTCCTGCCCTGCTTTATCTGCTCACCTAAGAATGACAGGCTCACCTCAGAACCTTGTCCTCCTTGTCCCATCTGCCTGGGGTCTGATGTCTTGGGGTTCATTTCCCTCCCTTGCCTCTACCAAACAGGGCATCATTGTGGGAGGGAGCAGCAGGCCGTGAGCTGGAGACTAGATAGAGAGTAGACGGACAGACTAAGGAGGAAAGGTGCGCAGAGCGAACATCTCTACAGAAGAATGTCCACCACGTGCATTAAAGAAGGGTGTGGGCACAGAGGCAGATTCCAACTGCCCAGACAGGGAGAGAGGTTTCGTCTGGTAGGGTCCAAGGTCGTCTGGGTGTCGCCAGTGAACTCAGCTTGGATCGCATCAGCGAACCCTTGCAGAACTGCTGTGCGGCACACGGACTTCGCAGATAACCAGAGAAGGGAACCTCCCCGGACTGCCAGTAATGAGAGTGACTGAGAACGTGAGATTTCCCCGTTCTCAGTTGTCGCGAGCCACATCGCCCACGCGGGGCCAGTTTCTCGGTCAAAGAGAAATGGGTTGTGGGGCGGTCTTGTTTCCCTGTTCTTATTACAGTAAGACCGGTAGGTCTCTGAGAAGATGTAGTCCCCGGTCCCCTTCTCCTGCCAGTTCTCCCCAGGACAGTCCGTTTCCAGCTTTACTGCTTTGAGTCGGTCCCTCCTGGCCTGGGTTCCTCCATTGCACCCCCCCCACCCCAGACCCCATCTCTACCTTATACCCCACTCCTTGCTCCTGGAGGATAAACAGGCTGACTTCTGGGGTCTTTAGCCTCCGTCCCCAAGCCCTCCAGCTTCAGGGGGGCCTGGCCAGTCAGGAACAGCATGGAACCGTGGAGGGGGAGCAGAGAGATGGATAATTACCTCCCTGGCTCCTCCCTGCAGCTTATAGAAGCTGATAGCAGGTACATGGCCTCCTTCCGTGATTCTCTCCACCTGCAGGTGCCCTTGAACCTTTCCATGACGAAACACAGACGTGCTTTTTAATCATCTGCAATGACTGATGAAAACACTCATGATAAGGGCACCTGGGTGGCTCAGTCAGTCAAGTATCTGACCTCGGCTCAGGTCATAACCTGGTGGCTCATGAGTTTAAGCCCCATGTCGGGCTCTGTGCTGACAGCTCAGAGTCTGAAGCCTGCTTCGGATTCTGTGTCTCCTTCTCTCTATGCCCCTCCCCTGTTGGTGCTCCGTCTCTTTCTCTCAAAAATAAACATTATTAATTAATTAATAAATTAAGAAAACTCTCATGATAAAATAATTCATGAGAAAAGCAAAATGCAAAATTGTGTGTGCATTGTGATCCCAAATGTGTGCGTGCCCATGTGTGTGAGTGTGTGTCCCCACACAGGTGTGGAAAGATCTGGAATGACTATTCACTCACCAAAGCTTGTCCCTGGGTGATGGACTGATCATTTTTGTTTCCTTCTGTGACTTCGAATTTTCCGAAGTTTCTAAGATGAGCCCATCAGAAAAGGGGTCGAGACTCAGATGTCTAAAGTGTAATTTGGCTAAACCGAGCAGCCAGGGCCGGCAGGGCCGGGAGCACTGAGTGGGGAGGGGACAGCAAGGCTGGGGGTCCGGGCAGTCAAGCTGGGCCAGGCAGGATGGGCTGGGGAGCAGGGCGGCGTGTCTGTTCCCACAGAGAGCAGAGGCAGCCAGACAGGTGCCGTGGTGCCTCCAGGTCTCTCTGGTTCCTCCTCCGCGGGTGGATGCCAGTCCCAGGAAGCCCAGCCTGTGTGCACCCGGCCACCCTGCATGCCCTCAGCCTGGCCCTGACTGGCTACATTGGCTCTGCCTCAAAGGCTGGGTGCCAGGGGAGGTGAGCCAGGTGTCAGAGGCCCAGCCTGTGTCTGGGGGAGGGTGGCGGGGAGGCACGTCGTCCGGTTTCTCTGGGCCGAGATCTGGTTTCACCACCTGACCCCCCCATGGAGGGCTCTGGGGCAAGGGAGCGTGGCAGGCTGTGCCAACCAGGTCTGGCCAGTGCGGCACCACACCCGTGCCCAGGCTGGGAGGGCAGACTCGGCTATGGCCTCTTTGCTGAGGACCCGACATGGGCTAGCTGCATCCCGCCTGAAAAGCAGGGATCTCTGTGTCCATTTTACAGATAAGAGAATAGAGGCTAAGCGGGCCACCTACTTGGTAAAAATCCTCCGGTGCTTCCTCTCTGCCCTCAGGGAGGGCCCAAGCCCTTTCCCTTGGGTCCTGCTGTTACCCACACCCTATGTTTCTGCCACACTAAAATTTTCATAGCCTCTCCACGCTCTGTGCACCCCCTTGTCTCTAGCCCTGTGCTTGAGGTTTCCCTTCACTCTGTTGGCCCTCCCCTTAGTCTCCCATCATCATGTCTCTGTGGCAATGCTGCCTCCTCCAGGAAGCCTCCCCTGATAGGCGTTAGCTACTGGGGCAACTCCCACAAACCAGTGTTCGTCTGTGCACCGCCCCGATTGTGCCATGTCGCAGGCATCCTTGCATGTCACTACCCCCTACCGCCCCTGACTGTGGACTCTCTGAGGGCAAGATCAGGGTCAGGGCCACCACACAGAATCCGTCCTCCAGGAACCACCCCGACAGAAGGGTTTAGTGAACCTGCACAACTGTGTACAGCGTCCCTGGTCCGGGTCCTACTCATCTCGGGGCCCAGCACAGGGATCTGTGTGAATGAATGAATGAATGAATGAATGAACGAATGGGCAGGTGAGTGGGAGAGTTGCCCGGATTCTCCCAGGGGTAATGGCACAGCCATCATTTGGTCTCCGGCTTGAGGGCCTCCAGGTCTCAGGCTTGGCACACCTGCTGGAGGGGAGCCACGGGCATGGCCAGGGGCCGAGCCCGCCCGACAGCCCCGGACCAGGGCGGCCTGCTCCCAGGGGATGAGCGTGGCAGCGAGGCACGTGTTGCTGGACAAGTAGCAAGGGTGAAGAGACTCTTGCAGAGCACCTTGTTCCTAGGTAGATCTAGCATCTTCCATGATGGTTAGTTAGCTCCCTCCTCATTCTTATATCATCAAGGCCATCATTCCCTTGGTTGAATGCACATCTACCTGGTTCCAAAAAGGCTCTATGGGCCAATGGGCCAGGACTGGCCTCTCAATGGAGACCACACCAGGGGGTGGCCTGGCTGGATGGGAGCCCACGGTGGCCCCTAACTTGGCCTGGGAGCCCAGAAACCAAGGTGATGCCCAGTTGGCTGTGTGGATGCCCCCACCGGTGCCTTGCTCATCCGGTGGCCCCCGCTGGCCCGCAGGAAGGAGGCTGCATCTCCGAGCTCCCTGCACGCACTCCCTGCTTGTCCAAGCGTTGACGAGCGTGGTGCAGCGTGGGCTCCTTGACTGCGGACGCACAGAAGCCAGCGTCCCTGTCAGACGTAGACCACCATGTCTCGTTTTAGTTCTCAGTCATTTTTAGCCAACTATCCTGATTTTGAGCTGTAGTGTATAAAGCTCAAAATGAAATGTCCACCAACATGGATTTGATTTAAGGAATTGGACAGAGTTTCAAACAAGCATGTAGGATGCTTGGGTGCGGGGCAGTGTGTGAGTGCATGCATGTGCGTGTGTGCGTGTGCGTGTATGCGTGTGCACACTCAGGGGCCACAAGGTGTGAACAGTAATTTTTCTGGGCAGCTTTCTCTGCACCTTGCCCATCCTTCATGTTTTCTTTGCTAGTTGATACTTTCTGTTCTCAGGAACAATCATGGACCGCTCCAGTATTAAGAGAAAAATAATGAAAGAAGTATATATAAGCACATCTGTCCAGCCAGCATCTCTAATCTGACCTGCGGCTGCCCCTAGCACCCCAATGGCCCTTGGGCCCCAGGCTGACCCCCTCCCGTCTGTGTGACCCCCACAAAGTGCAAATGTCTGATCATGTCTTTCTTCTGCTCTAACATTCTCCACGGATGACTCTGCCCCCAGAGCCAAGGCTGGGCCCCCCTGTGGGGCAGACAGGCCGTGGACCCTTCCTTCCCACTCCCAAGCTCCACATCCCACCCGCACGGCCCAGGCTCTGACTGGAACACTGTGGACTTTATGCCACCAGGCAAGGCCTCCCTTCTGTCGTGGGGCCACACCCAACCCTGAGTATTCCCCAGGTCACCTGTGCAGGCCTGTGTGACTCGGACCTGTCACCTGCACATCCTTCCATGGGCTGCCACTCCTCACACACAAACCTGCCCTCGAGAAGATGCTCACCAAAGTGTGGTTGGCGAATTAGTAATACACTCCTACACTGCGTTAGCCTGACTCCTGCCCGAGCCCTGTACGTCCACAGATGTTTCCTCGGCTCTCTTGACTTCCGAACTTTTATAGAAACTATTGAAACACTGCTTCTTTAACCCTTATCCTACACTTCCTGACGTTCTTTATTTATTTACTCTTTAAGATTTGTTTTTGTCCTCCTATGTCCCTCAAGGGTTGGGTATCACCAATAATAATTTTTTAAGTTTATTTATTTATTTTGAGAGACAGAGTACACAAGCAGGGGAAGGGCAGAGAGCAAGGGAGAGAGAGAGTCCTGCACAAGCTCCGCACTGACAGAGTGGAACCCAATGCGGGGCTTGATTCCATGAACTGTGAAACCATGATCTGAGCTGAAATCAAGAGTCAGAGGTTCAGGGCACCGGGGTGGCGTCTGACTTTGGCTCAGGTCATGATCTCACAGTTTGTGAGTTCGAGCCCTGTGTTGGGTTCTTTGCTAACAGCTCAGAGCCTGGAGCCTACTTCCGATTCTGTGTCTCCCTCTCTCTCTGCCCCTCCCCCTCTCATGCTTTCTCTCTGTCTCAAAAATAAATAAACATTAAAAAAATTTTTAAATAAAAAATAAAAAGGGTCAGAGGCTCAGTTAACTGAGTCACTCAGGTATCCCTCATCCATATTAATTTTTTAAAATCTTAATACTTTGGTGCATAAAAGGACCCTATCAAGAAAGCAAAAAATAACCCAAAGAATAGGAAAAGTATTTGCAAATCATATTTCTGATAGGTTCTACTATCCACCATATGTAAAGAGCTCTTCAAATTCAATAGTAGAAAAGACAATGCAAATAGAAATAGACAAAGAGTTTGAACAGACATTCCCCCAAAGAGGATCTACAAATGGCCAATAAGTACATAAAATTATGCTCAAAATTATTAGCCATTAGGAAATGCAATTCAAAACAATAATGAGATACTACTTCATATCCACTAGAATGACTTTAATCAAAAAGGTGGAAGTTAGCAAGTGTTGTCAAGGATGTGGAAAAATTGGAAAATTTGTACATTGTTGGCAAGGATACAAAATGGTGCAGGCACTGTGGAAAAAATTTGGTGGCTCTGCAAAAGTTAAACATACAATTACTTTATGACTCAGAAATTCCATCTGCGTGTACATACGCAGCAGAAATGATGACATGTGTTCAAATCAGAATGTACATAGATGTTCATAGTAGCATTCTTTATAACAGCCAAAAATGGAAACAATACAAATGTCTGTCAACAGATGAATGGATAAACGCAAAGTGGTATGGCCATACAATGGAATATTATTGAGCCATAAAAAGGAAGGAAGGATCAATATGTGCTACAACATGGATAAACCTTGAAAAAAAGATTCTAAGTGACAGAAGGGAGCCACGAAAGGCCACATACGGCGTAATCACATTTATATGACATGTCCAGAACACACAAACCCAAAGAGATGGAAAGCAGATTGCAGGGGACTGGGAGAGGGGAGATTGGAGAGTGGGTGCTGGTGGATGGGGGTTCTTTCTGGGAGATGACAATGGTCTGGAGTTGGGCAGTAATGAAGGCCACACACCATATAATGTACTAAGAGCCACTGAACGGCACACTTTAAAATGTTTTAAGTGATAAACATTATGTTATGTGACTTTCACTTCAATATAAAAATATATTGGAAAAACTCAATAAATTTAAAAATAAAAACCCAAAAAGTGTAATCCAGTCTAGAAAAGGGCCTGGAGGAGGAAAGCAGGATGAGTAGAATGGACACATAAATCACTGGAACCATGCCCATCAGGGGACAGGGTGCCCAGGGAACGGGGAGCAGGTGGACCAGTATCCGGGCAGGCAGCCACCATATTTGAAAAAATCACTACCCACCATTCATGAAATTAAATTCAGATAGGCAAATGAGTTAAAAAAAAAACCAAGCTTCAAAACCAAGAGAAGAAAATATAGGAGTATATGTTCACCATGCTTGCAGCAGGGAACCCTTTGGCAGAAAGGCACATCAGGGAGAAGCCACACACACACACACACACACACACACACACACACACACACACACACACATACCCCAGACATATTTTACTGCATCAAAACTGAAATTTCTGGGTGAAGGAGTAAAAAGATACAAACCTGCAGTTATAAAATAACTAAGTCATGGTGAGGGTACTGCTGCCCTGAAGAACTTGAAAGCCGCATATCTACAGCCTTGGACGGGGCCATGGTGCGGCCTGTGAGGCATAAGAAACCAGTCAATTACTCACAATTTGAGGACTCTGACAGTGATGATGACTTTATTTCTGCAACCGCACCTTCAAATAAAAAACCCAGAGCAACACCAAAGGAGTTAAAACTAGAAACAAGGAAACCTAAACTGAAAAATCTCCAGAAAGAAGACATCCCGCAAGAGAAAACTCCTAAAAAAAGGATGGCTTTAGATGACAAGCTCTACCAGCGAGACTTAGAAGTCGCACTCGCTTTATCAGTGAAGGAACTTCCAGCTGATGCAGAAGAGGCTCGAGATGAAAGCATTGAAAAATGTGACAGTCGTGAAACTGAGACAATGAGTAAGGCCCCTCATATCTCCAATTGCAGTGTAGCCAGCGATTATTTAGACTTGGGTAAGATTACTGAGGAAGATGATCTTCCTGGTGTTCAAGGGAAAAGGAAAGCAGCATCAAAGGCTGTGGTAAAACAGAGGAAGATTCTTTTGGACGGCAGTGATGGCGATAGTGCCAA
>NC_043702.1:99812700-99833567 GCF_006229205.1 Suricata suricatta
ATGCTCCTTCCTAGCTTTGTCTCATTTATGGCACCTTAATTGTAACTGTTTATCTGGCAAAAGGAAAAATTCCCACTTTTTCCAGGAGACATTTCTTAAATCTTAAACTACATTGTCATTTTAGTTGCAAAAATGTTTCATATTTTAGCCAAATATTTATAGTAAGAATTCAGAATTTGTTTACACATTAAAATGGTTCGTATGACATATGTCTCCTACTCAGAAGTAGATGTTTATTTGTATAGCAAATAGGATTTCATGACATTTTATGAGTTCTCATCAAAGCCTTTAATAAAAGTGAAAAAGTTTTAAAAAAATAAGTCATGGTGAGCTATGAATTATCAAATAACAAATTAATAATACTGCATTGCATATTTAAAAGTAGTAGGAGATGGGGCGCCTGGGTGGCTCGGTCGGTTAAGCATCTGACTCGATTCTGGCTCTGGTCATGATCTCACGGTTTGTGAGACTGAGCCCTGCGTCGGGCTCTGTGCTGACAGCATGGAGCCCGCTTTGGACTCTCTCTCTGCCTCTCTCTCTACCCTTCCCCTGCTCATGTTCGCTCCCTCTCCCCTCTCTCTCCCTCTCTCAAAATAAATAAACTTTAAAAAACGATAGCTAGAAGAGTAGATTTTTAAAGTTCTCATCATGAGGAACAAATGTAACCATACACGGTGCTGGATGTTAACTAGATTTATGGCGGTGATCATTTTGCAATATTTACAAATATTGAATCATTACATTGTATACCTGAAGATAATATAATGTTATGTCAATTCTACCTTAACAAAAAACCCTGAAATTTCTGCATGCCAAAAAACCACCATAACCAAAGTTCAATCAATTATAAAAAATGTTTAAAAGACTATGGGGAATATTAATTATATAATTAATATTCAGAATATGTGAAGAACGCCTGTAAGCCCACAGCAACAACAGAAGACCACCAACCCAACAGAAAACGAACCAGGAATATGAACCACAGTGAGGAAAGTAGGAGAAATCTGACAAGAGACCCCTCGTCACTAACAACCAGGGAGTGAGAGTGAGAACCACAATGCAATACTGATGCTCTCGCGGGAGAGGGGCAGAAATGAGCAAGCGTGAGGACCCCAAGCATGAGAAGATGTGGAAACGGACGTTCCCCTGCCCTGCACATGGGTGAGTAAACACCTACAACCACAGTGGGAGGCGATTTGGCAAGACGACTTTTCAAATTTTAAATCTCACGTACCATGACCTAACTCTTCCACTTCTTGATACATACCGATCAGAAACATTTTTCCATGCATGCAGGGAGGTATATACACACTTGCTTATACCAACATTACATATTTTTTAAATGTTTATTTATTTTTGAGAGAGAAACAGAGTATGAGCAGAGGAGGGTCAGAGAGAGGGAGACAAAGAATCTGAAGCAAGCCCCAGGCTCCAAGCTGTTACCCCAGAGTCCAACACGGGGCTTGAACTCACAAATCTATGAAATCGTGACCTGAGCCAAAGTCAGACGCCACCTGAGCCACTCAGGCGCCCCATGACAGCATTATATTTTTTAATGTTTATTTATTTCTGAGGGGGAGAGAGAACGTGAGCAGTGGAAGGTACGGATAGAGGGAGACAGGATCTGAAGGGGTCTCGTATGAGCTCCACGCGAGGCTTGAACTCAAGAACTGTGCGATAATGACCTGAGCCGAAGTCAGACACTCAACTGACTGAGACACACAGGCGCCCCATAAGACAGCGTTATTTATAAGAGCAGAAGCAGGAGACACAAGCTAAATGTCACCGATAGGGGGCTGGTCAAATACATTATGATAAGGCCACACAATGAAATAACACACCGCATTAGATAACCAGCAAGTCACACAGGGAGACCGCCATGATTACACCCGGGTGAGGACATGCAGTTCTCCATGACAACCACACACTTTCTCAGGCAGGTGTACGTGTCCATGCAGTGGCCCCCCAGGGAGCAGAGGGGGATTAGGCTGCTGAAAGAAGAGGAGCAAAAAGGTGGTTTCCCTGTTCAATTTCTTTTTTTTTTTACAAGTAGAATATGCTTATGTGCTGTTCACATAATTCAAAAATATGAATTAGAAAAACAAATGAAAACCAGAAAAATAGAAATAAAAGTCAGGAGTCAGGGCTCGTGGTGGGGATAAAAAATAGAAACATAAAACTCCAGGTAACAGTGATCTATAAAATTATCATAGTTGAAATTTGCATTTTGTTCCGGGCTTCCTGGCAGGCCTGGGGAAAATGGAAATGTGACCTGAGAGACCCCAGATTGTGAGGAAGGTGAAAACCACCTAGCATGGTTAGGGATTTTCTCATATGGTTGGTTTTAGCTTTCTAAACCAAACTAACATGGAATATCCTAAATTTAGCCTTTGGTTACCTGCCGGGCCTGTGGAGGGGGTTGGGCAAGCACCCAGTGGGGACAACTCTGGTGAGTGACAGACGCTTCTGGGTGGGGGTTGCAAAGCTACCATAAATTGTGTGGGCTGAAGCAGAATTCCAAAATTCTGTGACCCGCTATTGGTTAAGTTTGGATTATATCACTCAGATCCAGACCCCAGAGGTATAAATTCTACCCCAGGGTCCAACCCAACCCCCCAGGTCACAGGCTGGGTAAGCCAGCCTATGATGTGTCTCTCTTTCCAGCTCTTCCAAACCCTCAATGGTAATTCATAGAAATCCCATGTAAGCTGTTTAAACAGGGCTGGGGGTCATGTTTGCCTCCCCGTATCAGCGGTACAAAGCTCAGAGAGGTGAAGCAACCTTTCTGGTGTTACACAGCTGCACCAGCATGAAGACTATAAACCCAGCGTCCTGACTCTGTGCACAGCCTGACCCAACCCTATTTACCAGATTTGACTGTAACCTAAGCACACGACTTGTCAGCAAAGTCCTAAGACATCCTACGTTCAAGTGTGTCTTTTCCTTCACACTCTTCACATGGGAGGCCAAGCACTTATCTTGCAGGGAGATTTCCAGATCGAGATCCATTTTGAAAATGACCAAAACCACCCCAGACCTAACCTGGCAAATGGCCTGGACAATCTCTAATAACTTGCTATTTAGGTTTACCTTGCTCTCATTGCAAATGGATTTGAGGTGATTTTTGCAAAGGTGTGTGAACAAGAAAATATGAAGTAAGTAAATGGTCAGAGGGGGCCATGAACGTTTCAGCTGAAACAGGGCACAGCCCTAATATGCATACACTGTAGTGCCAAAAGTGGGCTCCATATATAATCCTGAGCTTCCTAGTGGCCAAAGCAAAGAAGGAAAATGGTCAGCTTCAAGATGCTCAGATTCCACAAGATATAAACAAGTTGATTGTCCAGAAGAATGGGCTTTCTTGACTTTGAGATCCGAAGGCAATTTCTCTTATGGTTCCAAATAAAGTGGGTCTCATGGGCTGAGGGGACAATGTCCTAACAACATCCCCACAATAGTGAGGTTTCTAAAGATTTTTTTTAATTTTTTGATGTTTATTATTTATTCTTGAAAGAGAGAGAATGACCAGGGGAGGGACAGAGGGAGAGGGAAACACAGAACCCAATGCAGGCTCCAGGCTCCTAGCTGTCAGCACTGAGCCCGACGTGGGGCTCGAATCCATGAACCATTAGATCATGACCTGATGTGAAGTCGGATGTTTAGCCAACTGAGCCACCCAGGTTCTCCTGGAGCTCCTTTTTAAATAGCATCCTCCAAGCATTCAGTTGGTATCTCACCAACAGTAAACTCACTCATCGAGGGTGGGGGCCAGTCTGGGCAATGCTGGTTTGCTGCAAACAAGATGTGGCGATACAGGAACGGTAGCTCACGGATGGATGCCGGCGTTTATTCCGGAAGAAGCCCCAGGACAGTGAGGGTGACCGATGCCTCTGCAGGCAGCGCTGTCTTACCCACGGAGGAAGGACAACGTGCATTTGGATGAGACAGGCCTACTGTGCTTCTTTAAAAAAGGACGAGAACAGAAAAGGTCTTGGTTTATGACTCTGTGCCTTGTGTCTGGACAAGTGCCTCTCACGGTCGCTGCCCCTGAGGAATTTTGGCTGTTGACCCAGGCATCCTGACACAGTGAGCAGCTCCCGCCTATACATCTGGCAGCCCCGGTCGTGCACCCACTCTGCGGCTGGGGCAGTCACATCACTGCTCTGTTCCTGAGCTCTGCAGACTGCGGACTGGTAATGAAAGTCCTCACTATGCAGGTCTTCTGGAAGGCCTAGAGATCAGGTGCCAGGATGCTCTGGTTCGCTGCAGGGACCAGGAGATGCTGCGTCTCTGTCACGGGAAGGACAGGCGATTGCAGTGTGAGTCCAGGGAGCCCTGGCTCATGCCCCTTGCGTGGGTGCCGGATGCTTTCCCTGAACTCGGTCCCTCGGATCCCTCAGGTCCTCGCCAGCCCCACCGGAACCAGCTCCTACAGACCTGCAAGTCCCTTAGCAGCCAGGGGCCTGCCTGCCCAGGTGGATGTGCTGGGAAGGAATTTTAATTAAAGAGAATTCACATTTTTCTCCCACTTCTTAAGGATTTGCTTTGAGAGTTGGTAGGAATGTTATCCCTAATAAGAAAGGAGGGCCCCTGGATGACCAGAGCCCCCTTGCTTGGAGAGATCCTTGTTAAATGCTAGGCTTGCATCCACGAACACGGCCAGCCCCCTGTACCCCACTTCCAAGCCGAGGATGTTAGAGCCCCGAGAGCTAGCCTCCGTCAGCGATGGTCAGAAAATCCCAGTTTGCAGGGTTTAGGAGTTTGCCTTCTGACACTTCTGTTAACTCGCCGCTAACACTCAGGGCACTTACTAGAAGTCTGCACCACTCTTGCCCCAACTTTACCCATGGGGGAACTGAGGCACGCCCACAGCCCAGGACTTGAGTCCAGGCAGGTGACTCGAGGGCCCTGTGCTGACCTGAGAACCCACACTGGTATCGGGTCCTGGGGGGGGGGGTGCCCTTCCATGAACATGAGTGGGTCCTGGCCACTGAGCAGACGAGCTGGGCTCGAGCCCTGCCCTGCACCCCCCCCAGAACTCAGGCCCTCTGTCCCTCCCACCTGCTGACATCTAGAGCCACACGATCCAGTGCTGTAGCCGCTACCTGACATGGCTACTTAAATTTAAATTGAATGAAATTGAATTAAAATTTCAGTTCTGGGCTCTGTAACTTCACTGGCAGCCCCATTGGAAGGTGGGGAGGCAGAATAGCTCCGTCACTGTAGAAAGTTCTGTTGGTCAGCACTGGCTAGAGCACCATGTCTTTCCACTTGCCGGAGGAGGTCGGTGGGCTCGGTGAGCAAGCCATTGGGACTTGGGGGAGGGGGCACACCTCCAGGTGCACTGGCAGGTCGAGCTGTTGAACCCTCGGCACATGAGGGCCTCCCCAGCCTGTTACCGTCCTGCCTTGAGTCAGGCTCAACGCCTAAGCCAATGCTTGCCCTCCTGCTCCCAGAGAGGTCAGAAGTGAGCAACCGGGCCCAGCCACCTAAGGTCAGCAGTTTCCAGTCCAGCAGGTCTAGGATGGGCCTCCTATTTGCAGAATTCAGTGAGCCCTGTGTCCACGTGGCCAGCCGGGCCCACCCTCCAGAGGCAGCTGGACATCCCAGCCCACGCTCTGGGACCCTTCTCTCTCTTCCCAGCCAGAAATCGGCCCCTGGTTAACAAGGACAGCAGACCCCCCCCCCGCCCCACCCAGAGAGGGTCAGCATCTGCCTGTGCGAGAGCCTTCACCTCCCCTGTGCGCAGGTGTGCGAGCACGTGCACCTGTGTGTCTACACGGATGTCTGTGCGTGTGTGCCTGTGTACCCGTGCATTTGTGCCTGTATTGTCCTGGCTGGAGGCTGTGCAGGCCGTGGACCTTCCCCCCACCACCCCGGCACACACCGACGGCAAGGAGAACATCTGCGTTCCCAGCCCAGGCCAGCAAGCTCTGGCTTCAAGGACTTCATGCAGGAAGCCCCAGCACGTGAAAGATGATACTACTGAACTCAGGCCCAGCCTGGCCGCTTATGAAGAAGGCTTAGCTTTGTGCCCTGTAAAATGGGCACAGTAAACGCCCCCAACACATAGCACCAGCATCAATCTCTCAGCCCAGTGCTGGGCTCACGGCTCGTGTGCAGGAAATTCTTAGTCGTGTTGCCTTCTCAGATCATAAACGCAGTAGAACCTTCCATCATTAAGCTCCTACTATGAACAGGAGCCCGACTGAGCACTTTACACGCATTACCTCCTCGGATGGCCCCTGCACCGTAAGAGGTGACATGCTGTTACTCCCATCTGTCCAACAAGGAGCTAGAAGCCAGCAAGGGCTCATAGCCACATGGCTGTCTGATGGCCCACCCCCAGCACTGCCTCTCCCCGCTTCCTGCAAGTGCCAGGGTCCGAGCAGGTAGGGGGAGCCCCAAGAGGGAAGAAACGCACAAGAGGTGACTGCCAAGGACATGGACTGGAAGGCAGAGCTCAGGGTTTCCTTCCTCAGCTCTGAGGCCACCATGGAGCACCTACTGTGTACCAGAGACTGCAGTCCCTGCAGGGGGGAGGGAAGTTAAGAATAAGACCCTCCAGGGACTGCCCCAGGAATGCCACTGCTGAGAAGAGAAGGCAGTGGGAGGCAGCCTGCACGGTCAGCTGGGCAAGGGGCATCTCCCTGCACCATGGAGGCCGAGGGCAGGACACCTGCCCGGCCTGTCGTGGAAGACAGATGAAGAGCAGAAGGGCCAGAGGGAGTGGGTTTCGAGCTCAAGGTCTCCAACCACCCTTCTTCCGTACAAAGATTCCCCACCTAGCGGCTCCCAGGCCCCAGATTCCATTGCTGGAGACTCATCCACTCCTTGGGGGGGTGAGGGGGAATTCTGCCTCTGAGGCCACCCATCTCTAAAAGAAAGAGTTGGAGCCACCAAGGAGAGACCAGGCCTTGGGGAGGGGTGGCCCCTTCTGGGAGCAGGGAACTGGACTCTGAGAGAACAGCACACGGGATGGACACGTTTTGATGAGACATGGGGGGAGGGGCAGGGGGCCATGCCAGAGTGGGGGGCTGAGCCCCCAAGTAGGAGCCAGGGAGATGGGCCACGGTGCCCCCACCAGAGGGCTGCCTGGGGCACTGCAGGCGACGCCAGGCAGGCTGACTGGTGAACACAATGACTTCATTTTCAGATTATTATTATTTAAACACGGAAAAATGAAGAAAGACAAAAGGAGTTTATTTTGGCAACTTGACTTTCAGCTTCAGGACAGTCGGCCTAGGGTTTTCCCCCAGCGTTTTTGTTCCCCTGGATCTTGGGTATTTGGCTGGGGGGGGGGGACTAGGAGGGGCCAGGAGCAGGTGAGACTGGGCGCGGGGGGAGGGGAGGAGGTCACGTGGACGTTTGTTTTCCTACCAGAGACCAAATAACTGGAGTGGCTACTTCATTTTAACTGCACTACCTGGTGGACTGAAATATTGCTTTGGGATTTTTTTTTCCTTCCTGGTGTTTGCTATGATTCTCTTCAAGCTCTGCCTCTGCCTCCACCATGGGGTGTGGCCCTAAGCAACAAGTGTTCCTCTGAGCCAAGTCTCATAGCATGTGTACAGTGAGGGCTAGATTACATACCCTCAGCCTAGCCCTGCAGGGTCCTGGAGTCAATGTCCAGCACCTGCTCAGGCTCAGCCCACCTCCACCCCCTGAACACAAGCCTTCTTTCCCATCCCCTCCCCATCAGTGAATACATTTCCCAAGGCTTGTCCCCAGCCCTCTGTCCCAAACCCCTCTGGCTGCCACAATCCCTATAACTCTACTGCTTGGAGCCACATTTTGCAAAGGGCAGAGGAGAAGATTTGAACCCTGCCCTGCCTCTTACCTGCTGTGTGCTGTCAGGCAAGCCCCTCTCCCTCTGTCAGCACCTGTGCTTTCATCTAAGGGCTGGGGGAGCTGTCCCCTCCATGAAGTGGTGTGGTGAATCTGCAGGCTGCTCTGGTGCAACTGGGCACACCAGCCAGGCGTAAACGTCAGCTCCTGTCAACGTCGCCCCCCACCTGCCTGTCAGCACTGGGATGGGCCTGCTCTGTCCCACGCTCAGGGGGACGCTCCCAGGGCAGCCACCGTGTCTCCCCGGAGCCCTGGATTGATGAGAATTCTTCCGGAGGCCCAGTGTCCTCTCCGAAGGCAGCAGGACTCAGCAGAGGCAGCCTCAGGCCCCCGGGCATGGCATTTAGGGAGGCACCCATCCAGGTCCATGCAAGCACAAGGTGGGGCTCACTTGTGCCACCCGAGTCCTTTCCTGCTTTGGGACCTGAACAAGGAGATGCAGCCGTCTGTCCCCGCCATTCACTCTGGCTTGTCCCCGGATGAAGGGGGGTTTCCCCCACGAAATGGGGGTGTGAGTGCCAGAGCCTCCTTTCTCCCTCTGCTCATTTATGCATCAGCCAGACGGGTGGACCTTTGAGAGCAGGCTCTGTGTAGTCCTGTTCTCCCCCAAAACTGGAGCAGAGCCCGCATGCAGTAGGCACTTAAGAGACAGAGGCTGAGCCAGTGCACCGAAGAATACACACTCCACTATTCTTATATCCATCCGTCTGTCTACCTCTCCCCCCAGGGCACATAGCAGAACAGAGCGCTGATCTGGGAGCCCACAGAGAGAAGGCAGCCCCTCGCTGCCCCCTCGATGCCTGAGAGCAAATATGAGTGTGAGTGTGTGTGGAAGAGAGTATGGGTGAGAAAGAGAGAGGAATGCGTGTGTGTGTGTGTGTGTGTGTGGGTGGGTGGCTGGGTGGGTGGGTGTGTCCTGACCCCCTTCTCCACTGCCCTACAGAAAAGTGACCCAACGGCCAGGGGCCCTGCCAGGGGCTGTCCGGCAGATACCAGCAGAGAAAAGGCAAGGTCATGTCTGACACAGAGGAATTTCTCCATAAATCAGGAGTACCCACCCAGCAGTGGGGCCTGGGCGGGGACAGCTCTTTATCTGTCCGGAGCATCTGTGAGTGGACAGGCTTCAGCCTCCCAGGACTAAAGGTTTGTGAGAGGAAATCCTGGCTGGTCCCTGTGGATGGCGAGAGCTGTGACAGCTTTTTTCCCCTCCTGGCCCCTGGCCAACCTCCATCACTGTGACCCTGTCTCAGCAAAGTCACGGGGAGGCTGACCACAGGGCAGAGGCCCACCGCAGCCCACAATCAGGTCATACATCCACCCTTGGAATTCCTGAGGGCGATGAAAGAGATGAGTGGAATGGCTGGTGCAAAGCTGTGTGACAGTAATAACAAACTATAGCACCCGCTGCATTAACTGAGTGCTTACTATGTGTAGGCACTGGGCTGACTTTTGCCTATACCTTATCTCATTCAATCCAAAAATATCCATGTAAGTCAGGTACTATTCCCATTCCCGTTTTACAGATGAAGAGACTGAGGTTCAGAATGAAACTCCTCCTCTCCAAGCCTCAGTTTCTCCACCTAGAAAGGGAAACTAGGATACCTTTTCAGAGTAAGAGGGGTTTCTGCAAGAGTCTGGGAGGATCACACAGCAGTTTTGAGTACTTAGCTTGGGGTGCCTGGGTGGCTCAGTAGGTAGAGCGTCCGACTGCGGCTCAGGTCATCATCTCTCGGTTCATGAGTCCGAGCCCCACGTTGGGCTCTATGCTGACAGCTCAAAGCCTGGATCCTGCTTTGGATTCTGTGTCTCCTGCTCTCTCTGCCCCTCCCCCACTCACATTCTGTCTCTCTCTGTCTCTCTACACCCTTGCACTCTGTCTCTTGCACCCTACAAGGTAGGCCCTGCTACCAACCCTGGTCCCAGAGGAGGAAACTGAGGCTCAGAGGTGCTAGGCAGCATCCCTCCCACCATTAGCAAGTGGCCTGCCAGGATTCAGACCCACAGCCAATTCTGTGCCTCTGTTGCTATTTACTGTCAGAGTTACGGGGTGGGAATGCACAAAGCAAGCAGCTCTGAGTTCAAACCCCAACTCCACCACCAACTACCTGCAGGATTACGAGCAGCAGTGGGGAGAAATCCTCTCTGAGCCTCAGTTTCCTCATTTGTCAGGCGGGGCTCGGATATGACCCCGAGGAGGGCTGTGGGGTCTGAGTGAAACAACGGGGACTGAGAGAAGGAGCCCAACATGGGGTCCAAAACATCGGCGCACTGAATCATCAGCCCTAAGTCCCACCAAATGGACCAGGGACAGAGTAGGGGCCTTAACTGAATGGGGTTTACTTTTTCTCACATGTCAAGAAGTCCAGAGGTGGGCAACCCAGGACCAGTACCTTAGCCCCATGCACTGCTGGGTGTGCTTTTCCTCTCTGCCATCCTGGCATGTAGCCTTCTCCCTCCTGCCCGGAAGATGGCCACTCCGTCTCCAGACATGACTGAGGCTGCAGACAGGGCAAGTGGGGAAGGGTGGCGGGGGGGGGGGGTCATGGGGATGTACCAGCCGGCTAGCTCCCGTGCGTCTGGCACATAGGAATTTACCCAGATGCCCCCGATGGCACACCTCTGCTTACCACCGGCCAGACCTAAGTCATGTCATCACTCCTAGCTGCAAAGGTGTCTGAGAAGGAGAGAATGCCCCCAAACTGAACCGGGCTTCTGATGGAGAGGAGGAGAGAGAAGGGGCATGAGGGCACCCAGCTGTCCTGACCACCCAGATAGCCAGTCAGGGCAGCCCCTCGTCCCTGCCTTCCAGGCACCCTCACACATGCAGATCAGGTTTTCCTCTGGCAGGAGCCTGGTTATTATGAACATCTGGACCTGTCCATCTTGGTTGACCTTGATTTTCATTTAGAAAACACCTGCTTTCCCAGAATCGAAACACGTGGGAAATCCAAATAGCCAGAACACACTTCCTGTCCCAGAACATTCCAGGTGCCATAGAATGGTGCTTGATTTTTCAGAAATGCAAGGTGACATGCCCGCCTGGTGCTGGAATCCCAGCTGACCCATCCTTTCCTGACACTGTGGTCCACAGTGAATGCATGTAGATCTGACGGCTTACAAAGCTGGAGCTGCACTCCGAATGACCGAGAATGCTTACCATCAGGGTCATCGGAGTGGTGAGGCTAGGACTCCGTACCCCGGCGGCCTGGCTCTTCACAAACCCCTTTCAAAGGGATCCTCTCCCTGAGACCTGGGAGTCTGCGAGGTGCAGGGCTTCAGAGATCCAGGCTAGACTCAGGGCATTTCATCCAGTCCCAAGAGGGTTATTTCAAAGACACTGAGGCTCAGAGAGGTGAACACGTTTTTCCACAGCTACTGTGTTAGAGAATAGCGGAGTCAGCATTCAAACCCAGTGGCCAACACAACACTCCTCTCCCCTCTGTCCTAGAAAGCTCCGGATCAACTTTCACATTGGACGCATGGGGAAACTGAGGCCCACAGGTGGGAGGTGACTTGGCCAGACACAAAGCCTGTTTGACAAAAATTTGGGGGTCAAAGAGCTTTGATAGGTTTCTCATCACCTTAGTCATCTCAGTTGATTTTTCTAAAAGAAAGAAGAAGGAGGAGGAAGGGGGGAGGAGAAAGTAAATTCTGGATCTTGCATCATCATATCGCCACATGGAAAGGGAAAATTCACTTTTTTCTGCCTGAATTATACTTCTCCCAAAGTTCCACATGCTCACTTCTTTCACTTCTTGGAAGTTTTCTCCTGAAATGGCTGCTCTCTCCAAGTCATTCGCTGCTTATTTTCTTCCTAGCACCTAGAACTAAAGGGTTGATGTGGTATATTTGTGTCTATCTGTTCATCTTGTTCTCTCACTCCAGGATAGGAAGTCCATAAGGACTTCCATTTCTTGCTCTATCCCCAGTGCCTAGAACAGTGCCTGGCCCATAGGAGACCCTCAAAAAAAAACGTCAGTTAAGGGAAAGATGGAATTTTATCAACCCAGTGAAAACCCTGTGCCAACAGAATAATTGGAGGCCAACATGGTGATTGATGTCTGCAGTTCATTAAACTTCCTCGGGCTGGTGACCAGTTCTAAAGCTGTGAGAAATTGCACACAATATTTAGCTACAAATAGGTAGATGTAATCCAACTGTCTTGAGGCAGTTTATTTCTTTTCCTTTTTTTAAAGTTTGTTTGTTTTGAGGGAGTGCGAATGCAAGTGGGGGAGGGGCAGAAAGAGAATTCCCAGCAGGCTCTGCACTGTCAGCACAGAGCCCAACTCAGAACTTCCGCACAGAGCCCGACTCGAAGCTCAATCTCAATCCCATGGCCTGGGATCATGACATGAGCAAAATCAAAACTCAGACAATTAACCGACTGAGCCACCCAGGTACCCCCTTATTTCTATTATTTTAAGTTAAATTTCTGCCCTTCGGACATGTTTCTCAGAATTACTGTGTAGCCGGGGCATTATGGGCTCTTCTCTCTACGTCAAGAGTGACTTAACAAAGCCCAGAGACATTTTTGGTTGTTTCAGCTGAGGAAGGAGTAGTAGGTGGAGGTGAGAGATGCTATCAAATGTCCTATGATGCACCAGACAGCCCCACAACAAAGAATGATCTGGCCCCACGTCTCCATTGTACAACAGTTAAGAAACCCTGTTCTCCATAAACTTATGAGAGTGTTACTGGGTCTTTGGTGAAAAAAAGTCAGACTCACATATATTCATGAATAAATGCATCGACATTGATTTGGCCCTGCCTCTATGCCACGGGTGGTGTCAGGAATTGGGGAAGGTACTCGAAAAATAAAAAATAAAATAAAATCACATACAAGCTTTACCCTTGAGAAGTTCATCAATGCCCGATCTGGCTAGAGATCTGAAGTCAGATCTTCTTCCTTCTGCATAAGCTTTCTGTCTGGATGAGGAAGTGGTTTAGCTTTCCAGATGAAGAAAACCCAACGTTTTCCTTTAAAATGTTTTCTATGGATCAGCTGGGTGGCTCAGTCAGTTAAGCATCCAACTCTTGATTTTGGCTTGGGTCATGATCTTTAAATTTGTGAGTTCGAGCCCCACATCAGGCTCTGGGTTGACAGTGTGAAGCCTGCTTGGGATCCTCTCTCTCCCTCTCACTCTGCTCCTCCCCCAACTAGGGCTTGTTCTCTCTCAAAATAAATAAATAGGCATTAAAAAAAAATAAAATGTTTTCTACCTGCCTTATTCATGGACTATATTCTACCTCCATTATCAGGTCCCTGCCATCTTGAAAAATGGCAGACACAATGGTCATACCTCAGTGTAGCCATAGTGAGTGGTATCATTGTTTCCAATTTTCCACCCCTCCCATATCAATTCTCTTTGTCATTTGCCTTGCAGTTGCTCCATTACAGAAAAGATATGTTTCCACACCCCACTGAGGGTTGATTTGGCCAAGTGCTTTGGCCAACGGCATGTTAACGTACAGGATGCAAGCAGTGGTTCTTAACGTGTCTGTGAAATTGACCTTGTTCTCTAGCACTTCTGACATTGCCATGAAAGGTTGGTCCAAAAAGAATGGGAGGCATGTGGAGTGGAGAAGACCTAAATCTGACCCTCAGCTTAGAGCCAAGTCCAGCCAGGCTACAGTCAGGGCAGAGTCACAGCCAAGCTCAGCTCAAGTCAGCTGAACCCTAATCAACCATCGAACTGTGGCCGTGAGAATAAATGCTTGTTGTAAGTAAGCCACCAAGTTTTGTGGATTTGTTTTTGTTTTAAACAAGAAAGAATTTAATTTTTCTCACGGAAGAAGTGAGATGGAGCTAATGTGGTGGTTTCATGATCCCATCAGGGACCCACGTCCCTATGTTTTGGTCCTCAACATGTATTTATATTTATAAGATCGCTTCATGGTCCAAAAAGGTTGCTGTAGATACAGCCAACAGGTTTGCATTCCCAGCAGAAAAAGGAAAAGTAAAAGGTCAGGTCGTATTTCTGCTAAGGAAAATTCCAGAAGCCCCTCATGACATTTAGGCTTACATCTCATTGGCCAGAACTCCTTCTGTGCCTATAACTATCTGCTAGAGAACTGGGAAATGTGGTTTTTCCACTGAGCTTCAATGTCCTCATCTATAAAAGGGGTATCCTGGCACCTTTCTTGATGTTTATGGGAAGAACCAGAGGTCAGGCATTATTCTAGTAATAATAGTGGTTTAACATTGGGAACACTAAGTACTTGTCATTCATACTAATATTTAAATCCTTGAACAGCTTCACATTCAATCTATTTTTTCCTATAAGAAAGTTAAACGTTAAAGAGTTAATAAATAATCAAGTTTAAATTTGAACTCAGATGCTCTGGCTCCAGAGCCCTGTTTCCCACCCCCACTTCCATACTGCCTATGAAAACTGGGAGCTACCAATTGACAGATAAAATATAACTTCACAGTACACACCTATTAGAATGGCTAAAACAGAACAAAACAAAGCAAAACACAAAAACAAATGCTGGCAAAGATGCAGAGAAACTAGGACTCTCTTACATTACTGGTGGGAGTGCAAAATGGTAGACCCACCATGGAAAACAGCTTGGCAGTTTCTTAAAAAGCTAGGCATACATTTACCACATGACCCCTGGGTCCTACTCATTACCCTAGAGAGATGAAAACTGCTCACCCAGAATCCAGCTCTGTGCACAACCACCAAGTTCTGGAAACAACCGGATGCCCTTCCACAATGGAATGGCCGTGGCACAGCCACAAGATGGAATGAATACTACTCAGCAATAAAAAGGAACAAGCTACTAACAAATGCAAAAACATGGGTGAGTCTGTTGTGCGTTGTGCTAGAAAGATAAAGGGAGCCAAACTCAAAAAGCTACATACTGGATGGTTCAATTTATATGACATTCTGGAAAAGGCCAAGTGATAGGGTCAGAAATCAGATGGGTTGTTAGGGCTATGCTATAGAGTTTGACTATAGAGAGGCACAAAAAATTTTGGGGGTGACAAAAATATTCTATATCTCGATTTTGGTAGTGCTGACTACATAAAACTTACAAAACTACACACACACACAAAAGGGCAAATTTTACTAAATTATGCCTCTATTTAAAAATAAAAGATTGGGTGGTTTGCGGTACCTGGGTGGCTCAGTCAGTTAAGTGTCTGACTTCGGCTCAGGTCATGATCTCACGGTTTGTGAGTTTGAGCCCTGCATCGGGCTCTGTGCTGACAGCTCAGAGCCTGGAGCCTGCTTCAGATTCTGTGTCTCCCCTTCTCTCTCTGCCTCTCCACTGCTCATGTTCTTTCTCTCTCTCTCTCTCAAAAAAATTTTTTTAATTTTCAAATACCCCAGAGATCATGTGAGTCAGTAACTGTGGGTTTATTTTTTAAGTTTATTTTATTTATTTTGAGAGAGGGTGTACACAGGTGAGAGAGAAAAGGAAAGAGAGAATCCCAAGCAGGCTTCACACTGTCAGCACAGAGCCCCATGCAGGGCTTGATCTTATGGCCACAAGATCATGACCTACAGGGGAAGGGTGTGGAATCAGGAGTCGGATATTTAACCCACTGAGCACCCAGGCCCTGCATTGCTGGGTTGTTTTAATTCAATGGGTAAGGACACGGGAGCTGAGAGGGATTGAGGCAGGGCCCTTCAGCAGGCTGTGGGGTCAGGTCCTCTGGCTCCCAGCACATCTTGTCATCAGGGCCCATCCTGCAGCCAGTAGGAGAGGTATTGATGTACAGGGCAGGCCCCTGCCCCAAGGGAGCTCCCGCTGGCCTCTGCCTGCACCCAGGCTGTCTGACCTGCCCACCCAGACATGGTCCAGAAGATGGACTGAAAACCCCACCTGGAGCCCCACTCCCGGGACCCGCTGGTCACAGCTGTCCCCTGTGGCTGGTGAGAGGTGACTCTCCGTTCAAGTGTCCGTCCTCTGGTTCACTGAGCACTAGAATAGGACAGAAGGCTGTGTTGTGCCCTAAAAGCAGCACTGTTAAGTGCAGGGAGGGGCTGCTCCTGCAAACGTGGTGTTTAGTGGCAACAGAGACCTGCGCAAGCAGGGCTAAGGTCATGTTCCTCCAGCTCTGGGAGGGGGGGCCCCGGCATCAAGGCCAAGTGGCAGACTAAAGAAATGGAAACAGGAAAGACTCCAGGTTGGAAAGGAAACACGGCAGTTATAGGAAACGTTCCCCACAAAACCTGTGTGCAGTGGCTACAAATGCAGGAAAACACTTTAAAGAGCAGGTGACAGTGCGTCAAGTCCTAGACGTGCCCGGGGGTGTGTATGGCGTAGGTGTACCAGCCACGGACCTGATGCATCTTCACTCTCCCTTCGCCCACCAACGTGGGCACATGGATTGGCCTCCGGAACAGCTCTTCGGGACATGTGGACGCACCTGTGAGGTTCTCCTCCAAGACCCACTTATCGACCAGGTGTCTGCCAAGGGTCTCCCACGTGCCCGGTGCAGGTCCACCAGGGCCAGTGAGCTGGTGGACAAAGCACAGGAGTGCCGTCAATCACGCACACGTCAGATGCAGCCAGATGCTGGCAGGACAAGGGAAGGCAGTGTTCTAGACGCAGCGACCAGGAAGGCTGGGGCAGAGCTGGGACTGCAGCAGAGAAGCCCCACACTTGGCTGCGTGTGCAGGGGGGGTACCAGGCCAGGAGAACAGAAAGTTGGGGTGTGCGTGGCGTGTTTGAGGATCCACAGAGGGAATGGGTGGTGAAGCTGGGCCAGAGAGGTGGGCAAGATGAAGTCAGAGATCCTAATGGAGCTTGCAGGTCATGGGAGGATTTTGGATTTTATGCCGGGAGTGCTGGGGAGACACTGAAGAATGTTCGCTGTTGGTTGCAGGGAAATGAGGCACTGAGCAGGGCTTCTCAATGCCGGCACGACCAAGACCTTGGGTCGGATGTGTTGTTGTTGAGGGGCTCCCCTGTGCATTCCATAATGTTTAGAAGCATCCCAGGCCGCTACCCACTAGATCCAGAGGCACCCTTTCCCTCTGTTGTGACAACCAAAAATGTCTGCAGACCTTGGCCAGGGTCCCCTGGTGGGCAGAGCGCCCGAAGGAGATGCACTGCAGTCAAGGGACTCAGAAGGAGCAGGCCAGGAAGAAAGTCTCCTTGCCCAGGCAGGAGATGAGTGACTAGTTAGGGAGCTGGGGACACAGTAAAAAGCGGTTGACGTTCAGGGATTGGATGCCAGACAGTTCACCACCTTCAGCTAGCTGTTCTAAGTTGTGTCTAAATATAAACTTAGGGAGTAAGAATTGAGGATATTTTGCAGTTTTGCAGAAGAAGGGCTGTATGTTTGTATGGGTATGTAAAAGTGTAAAAGGGAACACAAGAGGGGCACCAGGGTGGCTCAGTCGGTTAAGCGTCTGACTCTTGACTTCAGCTCATGTCATGGTCTCACTGTTCATGAGTTCAAGCCCTGCATGGGGCTGTGCACTGATAGAGCAGAACTTGTTTGGGATTCTCTGTCTCCCTTGGTCTTTGCCCCTCCCCCCCTAAAAATAAATAGATGTTAAAAAATAAAGGAAACACAAGAAACTATTACCAATGTTGCCTTTGGAGGGAGGACCTGAGAGGAGACCAGGTATGACCTTCAGCTCTACCTAAATTTTCACTTTATATACACCTCCTCTTCTTCAGATGGGGCCATGGCCCAGTAACCCCATCCTAAGCTGAAAATATCTAAGTCGAAAATGCATTTAATCCACCTTCCCTACTGACCACCAGAACTCAGCCTTGCCTACCTCCTCTGTGCTCAGGAGACTTTCAGAAGCCCACAGGGGGGTGATGTCATCTATTGCAAAGCCGATTTATACTAGTGTGCACCATCTCATGCACCGTACAGACCACTGTCCTGGAAGTGAAAATCAGAAAGGCTGTCTGGGTAAAATGGTTGTAAGTATATCAGTTGTTGACCCTCGTGATTGGCTAGCTGCCCAGAATCACGAGAGAGAGTCATAGTGCCTGCAACCAGCCCAAGAAAAGAACCATAAAAAAGAAAAAAACCATACCCAGAATTCAAAATTCAAGGTATGGTTTCTATTGAATAAGGATCACTTTTTAATTTAATTTTTTTACCATTTTTATTTATTTTTGAGAGACAGACAGAGCAGGAATGGGGGAGAGGCAGAGAGAGAGGGAGACACAGAATTGGAAGCAGGCTCCAGGCTCTGAGCTGTCTGCACAGAGCCCGACCTAGGGCTCGAACTCACTGACTATGAGATCATGACCTGAGCCGAAGTCAGATGCTTAACCGACTGAGCCAGTTAGGCACTCTTGAATGAGGATCACTTTTGTACCATTGTAAAGTCAAAATAAATCATAAGGTAGACCATGGTAATTTGGGGACCATCTCTATACACACATATATATGTTAAGTAAAAACTATTTTTATGTTATCTATGGCTCCATTTATATAGCATTTTCAAACAGCACAATTACAGTGATGGAAAGCAGAGTAACGGTTGCCAGGGGTTAGGGATGGAGACAGAGAGGCAGGATGTAGACGGGGTGTGGCCACGCAGATGGAACAGTTCTGGATTTTGATGGCAGGGGGTTCCATGAACCTACTTGTGGTAAAATTGTACAGGTACACCCAGTTATGCACACACACACACGGTATGTAAAAGTGGTGTGATCTGACAGATTGATGAGGTTGTGACCATATCGATTTCCTGGCGTTGAGAACATCCTACAGTTACTCAAGATGTTGCCTTTAGGGAAAACTGGGTGAAGGGTGCATAGGTGTCTCTGCAATTTCCTATGAATCTATGATTATGTCTAAGTAAAACATATTTTTAAAGGGAGTGGGAAGGGCCTTTTAAGACAGAGGTCTTGTCTTGTCAGTTGGGGTTAGCTTCCAGGGGACAGAACATCACAGCAAAACCTCCTCATCAGGCTGGACACACGATGAACAACGGAGAGAATTAGATTAAATGAAAAATAGGGATCTGACATGAAAAGATGCTCAATGTCACTCATTGTCAGGGAAATACAAATTAAAGCCACACTGAGACACCACCTCACACCAGTCAGAGTGGCTAAGGTGAGCAAATCAGGAGACTATAGATACTAGCAAGGCTGTGGAGAAATGTTGGTGAGAATGCAAAGTGGTACAATTGCTCTAGAAAACAGTGTGGAGGCTCCTCAAAAATTAACAACAGAACTCCCGTATGGGCCAGCAATAGCACTGCTAGGGATTTACCCAACAGGACACAGAAGTGCTCATGCATAAGGGCACATGCACCCCAATGTTTATAGCATCACTTTCAACAGCCAAATCATGGAAAGAACCTAAATGTCCATCAATTTATGAATGGGTAAAGAAGATGTGGTTTATATATACAATGAAATACTACATGGCAATGAGAAAGAATGAAATCTGGTCATTTCTAGCAACAGAGATGGAACTGGAAGGTGTTATGTTGAGTGAAATAAGTCAGGCAGAGAAAGACAGATACCACATGTTTTCACTCATATGTGGAACTTGAGAAACTTAACAGCAGACCATGGGGAGGGGAAGGGGAAAAAATAGTTACAAACAGAGAGGGAGGGAGACAAACCATAAGAGACTCTTAAATACAGAGAACAAACTGAGGGTTGATGGTAGGGGCATTGGGGGAGAGGGGAAAATGGGTGATGGGCATGAAGGAGGGCACTTGTTGGGACGAGCACTGGGTGTGGTACAGAAGCAAAGAATCACGGGAATCTACCTCAAAACCAAGAGCACACTGTACATACTGTGTCAGCCAACTTGACAATAAATTATATTAAAAAGAAATTAATTAATTACATTCAAACTGGGTCCTGTGGATCACTAGGGGTTCCAGAGAGGATGAAGTGGGGAAGACGGTGAGGGAGAGCGCTGGGCTCCTGCCTCAGCTACCAAACCGCTGCATGTTCTGTTTCATTTACTGGCACTTTACAGAGTTCATCGGAGGAAAGGTCTTCTTCTTAAATATCTTGGGACAACCTCTCATCTGGCTTCATCCTCTAAGTGACTCAGTGAAAGAAGTGACCCAGCCTGGGCACACCCTGGCCACAGCACCAGAGCTCCGGTCCTGCCTGGGTCTCCTTTCAGCGACCCTCCCAAAAGTCCCAAAGACTGGAAATGCTCCCCATTGGGTTGGACATTGGCTGAGCTCTTGGAACATCCACCGAATGCCTGCACCCAGTGGCATGGCAAAGGAAAGGTCAGTGTGTGTCCAGAGACAGAGTCAGGCCTGGGGATAGAGCAGGCGGCTCTCTCTGCCCTGGGAGTGGCCAGTAGCCAGCGGGGGGAAACAATGTCTCTGCTTGAGGAAGAAATCTCGGTACCTGCCCACCTGGGTCTTCATTCTTCCTCCGTGGATTTCAGACATTAAGCACCATGTCCAGAGCAAGCCAGGCACTCTATGCCTATCTGCTGAATTGCTCTGAAAAGCACTTACATTTCCCAGCACACCTAGTGTGACCCTGGGCTCAGGGCTCTTACCTTTCTGGTCGTATTAGCTGCAGCCCAAGGGTGTTAGATGGTCATGATCATGACCCTTTCAGATCAGCATTTTACAATCCAAATAGAACAGTATTTGCTGCTAGCAAGGCAGGCCCTGGCTGGAAGCAGTCACAGACTCATGAACGTGACCAGTAGTGGCTCTGATAAAGTTTGTCAAGAAATCACACTTTCAGCAGACTGTCACTGTGTAAAGTTTTCCCTCCCGGGCTGTGCCAGCCACCGTCCAGCTCATGACAGTCCCCATCTGGTCAGTGCCTCAGTGCTGAGAATTTGCAGTCAATGAGGCCACATACTGACTATTCTGAGAGATTAACTTAAGACAGCAAGCATCGTTGAGCGCTTATTGTGTGCAAGGTTCTGTGGAGGACAGTTGTCTGTTCCAGACAGAAAACAAACATCACAGCTGAGCTGAAGTCAGATGCTTAACTGACCGAGCCACCCAGGCGCCCTGGTGGCCTGTAGATTTAAGACTGACTCGTGGTTGTGAGGCACGTGGTGTGGTAGGCACGGATCACCCACT
>NC_043702.1:99833667-99839779 GCF_006229205.1 Suricata suricatta
GAGCCCCCATGGGGGGATTTTAGGATTCCCACTTTCAAGCGGGGACAGAGAGAGCTCAGAGAGGGACAGTGGCTTAACTGGGGCCACACAGTTGGGAAAGAGACCTGCTGGGGCCACAGGCAGGGTCCCGAGCCCGCCTCTCCCCTCCTCTCCTGGACATCAGACCTGATGGGCTCTGCTCCATCACCGATGGCTGGCGGAGTGGCCACACGCTGGTCACCGCCTTCCCCCGGCTAATTAGTATTATTGACGTGTTTATTCTTACTATTTGCAGGTGGCAAGGTGAACAAAGTCAAAGCACAGAAACAGAAAACTCTTGTATACGTTTTCCCTCCAAATCCACGTGTAGCATGGGGTCCCCACAGCCCCCAGAGCCTCTCCCCAGCGGGCTGGGTCCCCCGTCATTTTTTTCCCATGGGCAGAGTCTGAGCATTGACTCTGGGACTCTTGTTTATAAACACAGTAGCTAGTTTTCTAAAGGAAATATTGCTGTTTGTTGTCCAAATAAACCTGCCTGGTTGAGTGATGGGGCAGAGGGGAGGAGGTGGGGGCAGAGAGAAACATGAGAGGCAGAAAGGGAAAGTCAAGGCCAGGGGAAGAACAGAGAGACAGAAGGACGTAGGGTGGGCAGCAGAGAGGCTGACAGGCTGGGGGAGACATGCAGGGAGAAAAGACGGGAAGGTGGGGAGATGGACCCAGGGGCAGGCCCGAAGCCAGCAGGAGGGAGGGGTGAGAGCAGGCCAGGGGCACGGGTCAAGCTTCCCGCCAGGCCGGTTTGGTCCAGCCGGGCCCAAAGGCCCCTCTGCTCTATCAGAGTTGTCAATCTACAGCCAGGCGAGCTAAGGGAAATGAGCCTTGAACATGTTATTCTGGGTAGGAACAAACACCCTCTCGGGCAGCCTGTTCTCCGAGGGTGGCCTGGGTGGGGAGGGGGTGCAGGGGCCTGGTCTGCCCGAGCCCTGGGCACAGCTTCGTGGGGGCTCTGCCAAACCACAGTGGTCCTGTGAGTAGGGCTGGGTCCTGAGCCAGGTCTAGGGCCTGGGGAGCCTCTGGGGTCAGACAGAGGGTCAGGCCCTGGGGGGGGGGGTGGCGGGGAGGGGGATGCATCCTGTTCTATCCTGGGTGAGAGTGCCCATGGGAGCTGACAGAACCAGGCTGGAAGTGACAGCCCCTCACATCCCACTAGTGCCCAACCACGGGCCTTGACCCCAAACAAGAGACTGCTCCTTATTATAATCGGACAGAAGGGCGAGGGCTACATCAGTACAGAATCACAAAAGAAAACATATTAGCCTGAAAATAAACCTGGCACTTCTCTCTCCAGCAGCACCGAAGGTGCATGACAAACAGCCTCAACACCCCCATCCTCTCCTGCTCTACTTTCCAAGGCCTTCCCAGAGTTTTCTGGCAGCTTCTCCACACTCAGCCCTCCCAAGGTCAACTCTAGCTCCAAACGCCCCTCCCATAGTTCTGCTTTGTGACCGGCACCCATCTTTTGAGACGTGACACGCACGAGGACCCCAAGTGCAGGTTCAGACCCTCCCCCAAACCAAAGGGGAGTGGCGGGCACAAGAGAGATGCTGGAGGTGGAGAGGGGGGCCAGACAGCCCAGAGAGGCAGCCACTGTGCAGGGCTCAGCGCTAAGAGCCCATCAGGCTCTTCTCCACCAGGAAGAATATCCCCACCGCTCCATCCCGCACTGGCCTCGGGCTCCTGCCACCCAGGCCCCTCCTGGCTCTCTCGGGGTCCCCTCGTCCCTTCCAGCCCCTGCTCTGGTCTCAGCCCAGCACTACTTCCCTTTACCTCCACCCTCTTGGAAAGAAGCTGCAGCCTCCTTGCACGCAGAACCCCCACGGTGGCCGGGTCTGCCAGCTTCATCCCACTAGGGCAGGCAACTCAGTGAAGGTGACCTCTTGAGGCGGACTCGGAGCCAGAGTCGGGCGCATCTGTAAGTGGTAGCAAAGAGAATGCGTGAAGCCGCCCGCACAGCCCCAGCCCTGCACCTGGGGCCTTCGGTCTTGTCACTTCCTGTCCCTCCTGATCCTACAGCCAGAGCAGAGTCTGAAATATAAGCAATGACCCTCCCTCACTGTGACCTTCAGTGGCTCCCCAGTGTTCCTTCGAAGGCTCCTTTGGGAAGGAGCTCTGGGGTCTGACTGGACCTCCACTTTCCTCATGTGCCCTGACCTCACAGCACCTGAGGCTTTTGTAGATGTGGTTCCCTTTGCCAGGAGCAAACTTTCCCCATCTCTGTGAGCTGCCTTCTCCCACACACAGGAGCTAGTCCCTGAGAACACCCCCTGCCCGGCTTCCCCAGCCCCACTCTCCCCCATTCACCCCAAATGGCTCTGGCTGCAGAGCACCGTGACCCAGACATCCTAGAACCATCATTACAGAATCATCATTTCATTTGTAAAAATCAAGAAGTTGGAACCAAACGTATTTTACATGATTGTTTTTCCAGACTCTTTATTTTCCCCGGGTTTTCCTTTACTTTTCAGGAGTCTGTACAGGGTCAGAAGTGCCTGGGTGGAATCTGGCTCTGACGCTTCCCAGGGAAGAAGTTTCAGGCAAATTCTTTGGCTTCTCAGTCTCTCTCGGGTCTCGGTTTCCTCACGCGTAAGAGGAGGAGAAGCCATTCTGTCAGGTGCTATGAACGCAGTATGCGTGCAGCACGTGCCATTGTGCTGGGCACTCACAGGAGGTTTGGCCAGGAGAGCCCTAATCATCTCTCTGGACTTTGATTAACAAGAACAATACAACAGCTTTGGCCTGGCAGCCATCTTGCGTAAACAGAACACAATGTAATGCACTTGAATTTGCCAGTTGGAAAGAACCACCTGTTCTCTGTGGAGGGGGATGGGAAGGAGAGACCTGGGTGGGGAGGGGGAGGAGGAGAACGAAGCCTGGAGAAGGAGCCTGGTGTTTTGAGTTCCACATGGGTAAAAGATGCCACAAAAGCAGCAGGTGGAACTCAGGGACCAGACAGAAGTTCTGGTGCAGCCTGCTCTTCAGAAATCAGAGAGGCATGGCCTGCCCTGACAGCAGCCCCCGGAGTCCCCGCCCTGAGCGGCTCCCCAGATTTTCCCTGAAACCTGCCATTTCCCCTCTCCTGCCCCTTCCAGCCCCCAAGCGTTGTCTGGAGTTCCCTGCCTGGCTTCTCTGAAGGACCTCTTGCCTCTTGGCCCCCAGATGGACACACTCTCTGTCTCTCTTTCTCTCTTTCCCTCATTCAGCCATGGACGTTTATGGAACCCCCTCCAGGACATGCTCCTAGGGAAGACCAAGATCATGCTCAAGGTGCTCACTTGTGCAAGGAGACGTCCTCAGGAGCTGATGCTGGAGAAACCCCATGACATATTTGCACTGTTCAGCTGCAAAGGAAGGGCCGGAAGGGACAACCGCACCAGCGGAGAGGAGGAGGTTCACCTGGAGGAGGCAGTGCTGAGCCGAGTCTTAGGGACGGGAGGCACTCGCAAGGGGGAACTAAGTGGGAAGAGCATACAGGTGGCAGGGACAGCCCCAGCAAGCACAGAGGCAGTACAGAGAACAGGGCTGGTAGGTGGATGGGAGAGCCCAGCATCCTGGGAAGTAAAGACGGGCTGGCAGGTGGGTACAGCAGCCAGCTGGGAGAGGAGAGCTTAGCCTCCCGCACGAGGCCTGGGGGCTGTGTCAGAACACGGGGGCTCTCTCCAGGACGCAGGAGGAACCTTTGCAGGTAACACCAGTGAGTGAGACTCCCTTAAGCTTTCTTTTTAGGAAGAACACTTTGGCCACCAAGCATGAAGGAAAATTCGAGGACAGGTTCATTCAACAAGCACCTAGATACTCTCCTTGGAAACACAAAAATGAATACTTCCCTGGGCATCTTCTACTCTTTAAATTCCATCTACCCTTGACCCCCGATGCCCAAGACAGCCTCTCTTCCCAGCTTGGTGCACCTGCCCAGTGCTCACAGCCTCCTGGGGAAGACAAGTACACCATGGCTGACAGCACCCTGGAACAGATGTCATGCACCAGGGCAGGTGTGTGCCAACAGGCACACCCAAAGGAAGTGCCACCAACTCAACCAGAATGGGGTCCACTGAAAGGAAGCGGGTGCCGAAACAACATCCTGTGAGTCTCTGTTATGCTGTGACTCCAGAGTGGAATTCCCACCTGGAAAGAGTCTCTAGTCTAGCTGTAAATCGATGTGTCATTGTTTACTTATAATTATATATAATATAAGATGGTTTACTTATAACTGTGCAATATAAAATGTACATTTACATTAAGTATATATAATTTTGAAGCTGTATGTTTGTCTGGAAACACAAACTAAAATGCAGAGACAGAAACCAGAGTATTGGCCCCCTGGGGACAGATATGGGCAAGGAGAGGGCAAGCGAGAGATTATAAAGGGCATGGGGACACCGCATGGGGAGGATGGGTAGGCTTGCTGTCCTGATTGTGGGGATCGTTTCATGGGTGTCTCCATATGTCAAAATTTATCAAATCGCAGACTCTAAATATTTTTGGTTTACTGTATGTCAATTATTCCCTCAATACAGCTGTTAATCAGGAAGATCACTGCCACAGGAGAGGAAGATCCCTCCGGGATATAGAGAAATTCTATTCCTTGACACAAGTGGGGCTTGCACAGAAGTTCTTTTCATTATGACTCATTTAAGCTGAATATGACACTTTGAATGTTTTGTCCACCTTTCTCATGATGGTTGTAGTTCACATTTTTAGTAGCTTTATTAGCTGTAGTCCACATGCTATGCAACTCATCCATTTAAAGTGTATACTTCCTTGGACACTCACAGTATGTGCACAGTATGTGCATCTATCTGCACAGTCAATTTTAGAGGATTTGGTTGTTCTTTTTCTCTTCTATTTTTTTGTTGAGATTTTTTTTCTTTGCTGAGACCTTATTTTTGTATTTATTTTGTATTGTGCATCTTTGTATTTTTATGTATTGTCACTCACCCCACGTTGGGGGCCACTTGTTATGTCCCGCCCCAGCCAGTGGGGCCTGAAAATCCTTGCGGGTTCGTGATCCTGAGAGAGGGAGAGAAAGGGCAGGAAGGGGGAGCACAGAAAGTAAGGACACAACACACAGTATCTGATCAAGCCTCTTCCTTTATTCAGAAAACACTGTCTCTTATAAAGGTTTTTAGGCAGGAGAACAAGGCAGCTGACCTAGGTCGGTTGCTAGGAAACAGGGTCAAAGCTAGGGTAAAGGAGGAAACAAACTAAAGTTTTTAGCACAGCACGTGAAGGGCCGATACCACCCTGCCAGGTAGGCGATTGATCTTTGTTTTTCTGGCTTCTCCTGGCAGGGAGTGGCGCTCCCCTGCCTATTTTTGCAACTCCTCCTCAGGGAGTGACATATCCGGCTAGTAAATAAATGGCTGAGCAGCTGAATCTTTGCAGCTCCCCACAATGTATTTATTATTTTGCATTTATTTTGTATTAATTTGTGTTTATAGACGCTTGTTGAAGCATCTTTATGATGGCCGTCTTTAAAACCCTCTCGAGATCATTCCAACATCTCTGTCATCTCAATGTCGGTATCTGTTGACCTTTCATTCGTTCAAGGTGAGATTTTCTGGAGATTTGGGATAATAAGTGATGTTTCTTTGTACTCTTAGCATTTGGGTCTTTATGCTAAGTCTTATTTAAATTTTCTGTTTTTGCTGGCTAAAAGGGTCAGGGAAGAGGTACCAGCCTATTACTGCCAGATGAAGATAAAAAACTCTGTCTAGAAACCTAGAAAACCTAGAAAAAGGGGAGCCACGTTACTTTTATAGAGGGGTGGGAGGTCAGGCTCCCCATGGAACCTCTCTGACACCACTCTGCCTGGGAAGAGAGGGGCAAACCATGCCTGTTCCCAACCTGGTCGTCATGGCCTTGGCTAAAGGAGACGGTGTTTGACTGGAGTTGGATGGCTGTGGTTCAAAAGTTTTCTGTTGCTGGGACACCTGGGGGGCTCAGTGCATCAAGCACCCTACTCTCGATTTCAGCTCAGGTCATGATCTCAGTTTGTGGGATTGAGCTCCACATTTGGCTCTGCATTGAGCATGGAGGCTACTTGGGATTCTCTCTCTCTCTCTCTCTTTCTCTCTCT
>NC_043702.1:99839879-99872909 GCF_006229205.1 Suricata suricatta
CCCAGTGTCCCGCCGTGGGGGCGGGGGGGGGGGGGTCATTCCCCTGCCAGCCGCAGGTCGGATCCAGCCTTCCCCTTTACTTATAGGGGAAGGCACGGGCTTCTCCTGAAACGGCGCATGTTAAGGAGGGACAATTCCTGCCGTGCCCAATCAGGGGAGGCCAGCTGACACCTTTGACCTTTCTAGAGGCGGGCCTAGTCACGCCCCATGTGGGGTGTCCTGGGCCCACTCTGATTGGTCAGTGCTCCGTATGGTGTGATTGGCTCCCACAACTGCCAGTGTTGATGGGGGGGCAGGGTTTGGATCACTGTACACCTGTCATCATTTCCTGTAACTCCCCCTCCCAAAGGTATAAAAGGCCCTGCCCTGCCTTTGTTCGGGGTTCTCTCCACGTGGCCAGCGGGTTGGCTGGAGACTGTGAGCCCGAGCTTAAGCTTGTCATAAAGGCCCTTTGCTTTTCCTTTTGCAGGCGTGACTCGATCTCCCTAGCAGTCTCTGGTGTTTGTTTTGGGGTGATTTGGGGCGATTTTACAAACTTGGGCACAACACTGGCAGGGCCAGAGTATATTAGACAAACAAACAAACAACAAATCTGGGACTCATGACTCTCATTCCTTAGGTCCCAAGGTCCCTGGCTAGTGTACCTTTTACCTTCTTTTCTCTACCTTCTAGAATCCTCTTAGGTTTGTTTGATCCATACTGCTCAAGGTTTTTAGCTGTACTTAGTGGGAGGGATATGAAGAAGCCTGCCTGGAAATATGTCCCATGTGCAAGACATCTTTATTGCCTTGTCCTAGGCCTTCTGCATAAGTGTTTTCCATTTCCTTTTTCACCTTGCACTTTGATACATTCCTTGTTTCACAAGCCTTCCGACATGTTAATGGTAGGAGGCTAAGACAGGGAGGGTTTGTGTTTAAAAAAAAAAAAATGGTAGGAGCACCTGGGTGGCTCAGTCAGTTGAGCATCCAATTTCGGCTCAGGTCATAATCTCACGGTTCATGGGTTCGAGTCCCATGTCGGGCTCTGTGCTGACAGCCCAGAGCCTGGAGCCTGCTTCAGATTGTGTGTGTGTGTGTGTGTGTCTGCCCTTCCCCTGCTCATGCTCTGTCCCTGTCTCTCAAAAATAAATAAACATTAAAAAAAATTTTTGATGGTACCTGCACCTAAACCCCAGCTTTTCAGCACCACCGAGCTGCCTAGGAGAAAAACAAACCCCAAATCCACATGAGTGGTGAGTCCCTGACACCCACTTGTTTTCAGCTGAAAATCCACTCTCCCTTTCTGTCCAAGAGGACGCTGTACAGGTCCCAAACCCATCGTGCTGCTTGAAGTGGGGAGGATACGCAGAAACAGCTGATGGTGTGATTAAGTCTTGAAGAAAAAAGGCTAATGGAAGGATTTACTCTAGCATCCTCGGCCAAGCCTTTGGCGGGGTCAGCCTTCAGCAGGTACAGGCCATCCGTGTGGCACGGAGAAGCAGTGATGCCTTCTGAGAGCATCGCTCCGGCTTATCCTATGACCTCCAGCTGGCACGGTTGGGCAGTCTGCGGGTAGGGCCCTGCTGCCTGCTCAGATGCCCCTTCACTGCCCTGCTCTGTCTTGGCTCCCCCCCCACCCCCGGCATGAAGGAGAGAGAGCTTGCTCTGGACTCATGCTGACTGGGGTGTGAAACCCCACGAGGGTGCTTCCTAGCTGATGTGACTTTGACCACGTTCTCTAAACTCAACCTCTGCTACCCAGTCTATAAAATGGAATAATAGACGCTAACGTATGGCACGGTTGTAAGGCGTAGACATGGTATGTGAGGTCTCTGGCGTATAATTTCTATTTGACATGTGTCCACTATTATTATCATAGAGGATTCTAGTATAAATAAAAGCCCTCCAGTGTGAATATTTTAGACACCATGAGAAGTGCACGTGTACGTGGATAGACCGATGGATGGCTATGTTTCCTAGTTGGCTGGGTACCTGAAATACACGTCTTGCAGACAACTACAAACTTCGTGTAGGCCCTATTCCTGAGCTGCTCCTCCCCTCCACCACCCTCCACAGACCCTTGAGCCAGCTAATTTAACGTCAAGGTTATATTGCCCTTGTTTTGTCCACATTCCATATTTAAGATGCTTAAAATGTCTTATGCCAAAGGAACATTCTAATCTCATAGCTCAACGCCAAGCACAGAGACACAAGGGCATGTCAAAAGGACTTCTTCAGGGGCGCCTGGGTGGCTCAGTCAGTTAAGCGGCCGGCTTCGGCTCAGGTCATGATCTCACAGTTCGTGGGTTCGAGCCCCGCGTCGGGCTCTGTGCTGACAGTTAGCTCAGAGCCTGGAGCCTGCTTCAGATTCTGTGTCTCCCTCTCTCTCTGACCCTCCCCTGCTTGCGCTGTCTCTCTCTGTCTCTCAAAAATAAATAAAAGACATAAAAAAAATTTTAAAAGAACTTCTTCAAGCTAAGGGTAGGCACTAATGGAGTATAGCTCTGAGCCCATGGTGGATGAAAGGGTGAGTGGGAGGATTAACATATAAAAAGACTTCGTCTTTATGACCACACTAATATCCCTTTTTCCATTCCCTTTTCTCAGGTGAGCTGTGAGGTTGGTACCACTCTGACTAAAGAGTTCATCTGAGTTTAACTGCAGATAATCCTTGGAGTCTATGTCATCTGGCCTTAAGAAGACTGAACAGAGGCACCTGGGTGTCTCAGTCGGTTAAGCGGCCGGCTTCAGCTCAGGTCATGATCTCACAGTTCGTGAGTTCGAGCCCTGTGTCAGGCTCTGTGCTGACGGCTAGCTCAGCGCCTGGAGCCTGTCTTCGGATTCTATGTCTCCCTCTCTCTCTGACCCTCCCCTGTTCATGCTGTCTCTCTTTCTCTCAAAAATAAATAAAAAAAACATTAAAAAAAGAAGAAGAAGAAGACTGAACAATTCATGGGGTGCCTGGGTGGCTCAGTCAGTTAAGCCCCCAGCTTTAGCTCAGGTCATGATCTCATGGTTTGTGGGTTTGAGCACATCGGGCTCTGTGCTGACAGCTCAGAATCTGGAGCCCTCTTCTGTGTCTCCCTCTCTCTCTTGCCCTTGCCTGTCTCTCTCTCTCTCTCAAAAATAAATAAACATAAAAAAAATTTTTAAAGAGGCTTGAACAATTCAGGCACATCCACAAGTCTAGACCTAGAAAATAGGTTTCATCCCAACGCCAGTTCCCATTGATTTGGAATGACTGCCCAGAGACAGCTCCTGACCCAGGCTTAGCTGGGAAAAAGGGGGGTCATTGATCAGCTGTGTCTACAATGGACTGAAAACAGAGGAGCACTGAGTGTGTGACATACTTGCAACCCCTAAATACGCTAGAGCAGGGGCTGGCAAACCTAAAATAGTAAACATTATAGGTTTGTAGGCCAAATACAGTCTCTGTCACACAGTCTTCTACCTCCTCCTCCTCTTTTTTCTTCCTCTTCTTTTTTAAATATGGTATTCATTTCAAAGCATAAAAATCATTCTAGCTTGTAGGACATACAAAAACAGACCATGTCCTAGAGCGGGCCCACTGGCTAGTTTGCCAGTCTCTGCACTAGAGGCTCAAACATTGCACTACGATTCATATCCCTCACCCATCTATGCAAATATGACTACCTTTCCAGCACAGACTCTGGTCAGAATTGCTTTCCCTGTGAGCATATAACCCACTGGAAACAGCATAAATATCTAGTATCTAGCTTATTTTCTATACAAAGCAATTCTTTTAAAAAGTGATATCAATATTAAGAAATTGATGTCAACAAAAGATAAAAGTATAGAGTAAGTCTTAAAAAAATCTAGCATTGATACACCAATATCATTCAGTTGATCTAAACTTGTATCAGTGTCACTATTTATGAATTTTATATGTATCTTTCTTTGAGGCAAGAAAAAATCTGTATACTTCTTTACTCATTCTTGCTTTGAGTTTGCTCACCATATTTTTTTAATGTTTATTTATTTTTGAGAGAGACAGATAGGCAGACAGCAAGCAGGGGGAGGTCAGAAAGAGAGGGAGACACAGAATCCGAAGCAGACTCCAGGCTCTGAGCTAGCTGTCAGCACAGAGCCCAATGCAGGGCTTGAACCTACGAACCACGAGATCATGACCTGAGCTGCAGTCGGATGTTCAACCAACTGAGCCATCCAGGCGCCCTGAGTTCGTCCATTGTTGACTATAGTTGGATTCTATCTGTTTCAGTTATAACTTTACAGCTGTTTGGGCATCTCAGTGACAGCAATTTGCTGACAAGAAATGTTACTTGGAAAACCCTATTTAGCTCAAAGTTTTTTTTTAAATCTCTTCTGAATTCTTCCAAAAAGTAGCTTGTGTTTCTGCATTGGTTTCTCCCCCCCCCCACTCATAGTTAGAATAGAAAAAAAGTAGTTCGTTCTGTGGTTTAGGGGATAGTCCACAGTTTACAATCTTCCATGACTCACTTTCTGATCAATAAAATAGTATAAATATGTAACTTATATTTATATAAATAATTCCTCCGCTGAGCAAATTACTGGATACAGAGTGTTCTCATTCTTTCAGACTCCTGTGTCATCTGCCTCCTGTTCACCCTTAGCCTTGATTTGTGCTCAAACTCTGAGCTACACAGAAAGATATCTCTAAGGAAGAAACAGAGAGAGAGGAAGGAAGGAAGGAAGGAAGGAAGGAAGGAAGGAAGGAAGGAAGGAAGGGAGGGAGGGAGGGAGGGAGGGAGGGAAGGAAGAGGATATCACTCATGAGTTATCTCCAAACAATGTTATTTACCCCAAAAAAATTTCTGCCCCAAACTGTAAATCAACGTTTTTGATTTTCAGTCCTGGTCTATAAATAGCCCTTTCCAGTTTTCCTGAACATGTGAGTTCTGGAAAGAGGAACCAAATCATGGAGGCCTTCAAATGTACAGTGAGGAGAGTGCACTTTATCTAAGGGCGGTGGATTGTTTGGGGGTTCTTTAGTGTTGGGTTTATAAGTTCTTTATATATCTTGGATATTAATCCCTTGTCAGATATACCATTTGCAAATACCTTCTCCCATTCAGTCAGCTGCTTGCCTTCTCACTTTGCTGATATCTTCCTTCGCTGTGCAAAAGCTTTCTGTTCTGGAATAGTCCCTATAGTTCGTTTTTGCTTTTGTTTCCCTTGCTGAGGAGACATACCTAGAAAAATGTGGCTACAGCCGATGTCAAACAGATTACTTCCTATGTTTTCTTCCAGGATTTTTATGGTTTCAAGTCTCACATTTGGGTCTTTAATCCATTTTGAGTTTACTTTTATGTGTGTCGTATTAGAAAGCAGTCCAGTTTCCTCAGCACCAATATAGACAACAGACTGCCTTTTCCCTATCGAATATTCTTGCCTCCTTTGTCTTGATTAATTGTATGGCCAGTCTTTTTTAAATCTGGCCATTCTGAGGGTGGCTGGGTAGCTCAGTTGGGTGGGTGTCTGACTTCGGCTCAGGTCATGATCTCTCAGTTTGTGAGTTCGAGCCCCATGTCGGGCTCTGTGCTGACAGCTCTGAGCTTGAAGCCTGCTTCAGATTCTGTGTCTCCCTCTCTCTGACCCTCCCCTGCTCATGCTTTGTCTCTCAATAATAAATAAACATTAAAATTTTTTTAATTTAGTCATTTCAGGGCACCTGGGTGGCTCAGTTGGTTAGGTGCCCAACTCCTGATTTCAGCTCATGATCTCACAGTTCAGGAGTCCCTTCACTGGGCTCTGCACTGATAGTGTGGAGGCTGCTCAGGATTCTCTCTCTCCTCTCTCTGCCTTTCTCTCTCTCTCTGACTCTCTCAAAATAAAAAATAAACTTAAAAAAATAAAACAAAATAAAATTGAGCCATTCTAATAGGTGAGCAGTAATAACTCATTGTGGTTTTCATTTGTATGAAATGTATTTCCCCTAAAGGCTAGTGATGTTGGGCATCTTTTCATATGATTATTTGCCATTCATACATCTTTTTTGGTGAAATGTCTATTTAAATCTTATGCCTGTCTTTTTTAATTGGCTTGTTTGTTTTTCTTATTATACAGTTTCTCAATATAGTTCTATATTTCGGAGTATACAAATAGTTCTTTATATATTCCAGGTACACCTTCTTTATTAAATATGTACTTTTGCAAAGATTTTTTTCTCCCTGTCTGTGGCTTGTCTTTTGTTCTCTGAAAGTGTCATACAGAAGACAGAGTTTTTTCATTCTTGTGAAGTCCGATATATAACTTTGTTGTTGTTGTTTTTTCCCCCTCACAGAACAGACTTCCAGGTCATATTGGAGAAATCTGTCTAACCCAATGTCACAAAAGCTTTCTTTTATGATTTCTTCTACAAGTTTTATAGTTTGTAACAATTTTACAAACAGTATAGGTCTGTGATCCACCTTAAGTTCGTTGCCAATACGGTTTGGGACTATGACTCATCCTGAGCGAACTTTTATGTTCTTCGTGAGGTGCGACTCAAAATCCGTGTTCTCACATACAGGGATCATCGTCGTGGCATTATCAGAGGCAGGAACTACCCCTCCTGCACCAAACTGCCTCGGCACATTGGTCACAAATCAATCGTCCATATACTTGTGGGTATGCCCATGTACTCGCCCTTCCGTTCCGTTTGTCTGTCTCTCCTGAGAGCGGCACCGTCTTGATCAGGAGTCTGCAAGTGGTGGCCCATGGGCCAGGATCACAAATTGTTGACCTTTTAAAGTCATTCTACTCCCACTGATGTCTTTCCACCTGTGTTTCCAAGGAAGTGAGTTACGAGCAGCCGAAGACCACTGGTCGTAGCCCATGGATTGTGGTTTCTGCCTGCTGTGAACTTGGGGCTCTAACTTGGGCCTTAATCACCAAGGGAGACAAAGCCACTCCCCAGGGAGGGCCTCATTCATGAGCAAAGCCCTCCTGCCTGCTGCGTCCCCAGCACGCCATTCCTGTGCCCATGTCTGACACCGTTCAAGTCCTTCCTGCTGAGCTCCGTTGTAACTTCCACCAGGAAGCGCTCTTTGACCTGAAGCTGGATGCGGTGCCCCTCCCCCAGGCCCCATCCTGGCCTGCATGATAATAGGCTGTGGGTATATCTTGATCTCCAACTCGATAGAGTACTCTCTGACAACAGGAATGTGTCTCCATACACCTTGTGGCCACCCTACCTTTAGCAGGGACCCAGCCCAGAACAGACAGCAGAAAGGTTTCTGGGGCAAATGGAGAGATTAATGGCAGAGGTTGGCCTCTGGGTCTCCTGCTTCATCCTAAGCCTCTATCAGTTTCCTGTGGCTCTGGGCACCTTACCCGTCTAATCCAACTATGACCCTGGGACCTGATCCAGCCCTTTGTAAGATTGAAGGGTAAACGACTAGAGCCATTGGGTGACTTTCTCCCTCATACAGTTCTTCTGGGAATGCTGAGGCAGAAACGCCCTGGCCATCAACTCTCCTGCACGAAGTAGTCTTTGATTTTGTCCCTCCCCTTCCAAGGATGCAGATTTCATAACGATGGGGGGAGAGGGTCTCTGATGTGTTCCCATCTGGAACAGTAAGAGAGGAGTGGCTATACGTAGCAAGAAGGGGGAAACTGAGGCACGCAGGAGTCAAGTCACTTGCCTACGGTCACACAGAAACTCAGGCAAGTTTGTCACCAGAACCCTCAAATCTAAGACTACTGGACTATGGACCATGGACCTGGCAATGAGGTGGTGTAGACGGACACACCTGTAGCACTGGGGAAGGGGGGGGGGGTCTCCTTGTGCAGAGAGGCTCAGAGTAACTGTACTTGGCCGAGGAGTCCATATTCACCCCTCCAAACTGTCTCCATTCTGCATAAATAACATCACACACATTTACTTGGTGCCAATGTTTCTAAACAACGTAGTTGAATGCTCTTTCAGCGAATAGGTATAAATTTGTGTTTTTAAAGAACTACATATTATGCTTTTTTTATTTCATTATGTTTTCCGTTAAACCATGTATTCTAGAAGCCCAGTGGCCATCCTGTACTTGACACCTTGTTGATGTTGGTAACGGGGGTTCCCCATATTCGGCGAAATTGTGACCTTCCAGGCCCGAGATCCGAGAGGGACCGAGCCCTGGGGTTCATAGCCCGGTGTTCTTTCACCACGTCTGAGGTGGTGATGAGTGCTATGTGTCAGTGCTGGATCACTAAATTCTCCCCCCGAAGCCAATATTACTCTCTGTGTTAATCACTAGAATTTGAAATGAAGAAGAGAAAATCATGTCTGCAAAAGGCAGGCTCGAGTGAGACTGGGTTTAACCATTCCTAGCTTTGCTCTCCATAGTGGAGACAGAAATGAGTTCCGAGGGCGCAGGGCCCCTTCCCCTCCCCATCCCCCAAGGGTCACACAGACTCTGTTCCAGCACTGCCCTGCAGCCAGGGGCCCCCAGGCTTATTCAGCTGCTTCCCCAGCCCTTGTGCGCTCATGCGTCAGGAAAACCACAGATTTGAGCCCTTTCCACTCTCTAGTCTTCAAGCGCCCTGGCTAAGAGCCTATTGTCCCCTGCTCGGTTCCACCAGCCATCACCCAACACCTGGGGAGCCGTCAGGATGCACCACAGATGCATCACGCTGGGCGGTGAAGGGCCAAGGATGGATGGAGCCCAGGCCCTGAAAAAGAGTTCTAGACTTGTCCTGAGGACAGCAGGGGGCCCTGCTGCCACACTCCCCAGATCTGAACCTGCTGGGGCCGCCGGGACACACAGGGCAGCAGGACATGGCAGTGGGGAAAGGGGTTTGCAGGTCAACACTGATGAATCCCTTAACCTCCCTGAACCCCAATCTCCTTATCCAAAAGCAGAGATGACAACATACGTAGCTTAACGAGCCTCGGTAAAGATGAAAGGAAAACATTTGAAGCACCAGGCCCCATGTCTGCTACACGGCCGCCTCTTGTCTGAAACCTGTTCCCTCGGCCTCCCTCTGCAGAACCCGCGCTGATGCGTCCTGCTCTGCCAGGCAGGCTCAGCCACAGTCCTGCTCGTGGGGAGAGGGCCTCCAGAGGCAGTAGGGACATAGAGGGGGCTGCAGAGCCAGAGATGAGGACGGCAGGTGGGTGTGTGTGTGCACATGTGTGTGTTCGTGGGTGTAAAGAGGAGGCCAGCCAGCAGAATGCAGATTCGAGGGCTCAAGAGAGTTTCTGCCCCAGATTGTCATTCTGATGAATCGAGAAATCTTTTTAAGATTGAGAGCTAACAAATTGAGTCCCTATTGAGTCCCTTCATCACCCTATGAGTGATGAAGTAGAAGGAGACGAGGGAGACATGAGGGGTGGGGGCAGGGAGGGTCCAGGTGAGAGGGGGTGGGGCACTGGAAACCAGGGCTGACCTCCCACGTGGCACTCGGGGGAAGGAGTGGTATTTTTCCCCCAAGGGATGTGGTCAGCAAGGTTGTCACAGAGCCGAGCCCACCCGAGGCTGGAGAAATGAGTGCCAGCAGGTGGCTTGAAGCTGGGTGTCAACTGTGAGCTGCCCCCTCAACTTCTGCACTCCTCTGGCACGAGCAGCCTCAGGACGGCCACAGAGCACGCGCCCGCTCCCCGGGAGTCAGACAGATGCTGGACAGACGCTGGGTGGCACTAGGGGACACTCCCCCGACAAGGTGCTTGGTGGGGCGACCTTCACACCCCAGACTCCGTGGGCCTTTGGACACGGCCCTCATTCCCACCTCCAGACCCTTGTTTCCTCTGCCCACCTGATCCTTCCAGCTCGCTCTTAGACTCTTTACGTCTCAGCTCAAATGTCACCTCTTCACAGAGACCCTCCTGGTTCCCCTTCATGTAAAACCAACTCCTCCCGCCGCCACAGTGTCCTGTGCCTCCTTCACTGCTCCGCTGTAACCTGTAGGGAGGGATTTGTTTGCTTGTGGGAGGGTCATATTTCTGGGATTCACCAACGCCCAGGGAAGAACAGGTCCAGGGAAGGTCTTGGGGAGTTGAGGAGGCCCAGACCCCATGGACAGAGCCCAAGAGAGCCACGGGGCCCGCGGGAAGTAGGCTGACCCAGGGCTCCTGCAATGTAAGTTGTCCAGAAAGCTACACCAGCCTCCCAGAACCCTAAACCCTGGGGTAGGGGGTGGGGGTGGGAAGGGAACCCCAAGCTAACCGTAATCATTAAACATTTGCTCTCCCAATGAAATCAAGTCTCAAAATAAAAATTAAGGTAAATTACAGAAAACTAAAGATACATTTTTTGCACACTTGGGATTGAAAGGTCAGAATTCATGCCTGTCTCATTTCCTTACTTGGCCGTGGTCTGTCTCCTGCACTTGACTCTAAATTCCATAAAAGCAGATAGGCTGCTCCCTTTATAACTACTGTACATCCAGGGGAGCCCAGTGGCTCAGTTGGTTAAGCGTCCAGTCATGATCTCGTGGTTCATGAGCTTGAGCCTGGCGGCTCATTCAGTTAAGTGTCTGACTCTTGATTTACCCTCAGGTCATGATCTCAGGGTTTGTGGAATCAAGCCCCGCCTGGGGATCTGTGCTGACAGCATGGAGCCTGCTTAGGATTCTCTCTCTCCCTCTCTCCTGCTCCATCCCTGATCTCTCTCTCTCTCTCTCTTTCTCTCTCTCTCTCTCTCTCTCTCTCTCTCTCTCTCTCTCTCTCTCTCCTCTCTCTCTCTCAAAATAAATAAATAAATGTTTAAAAAATGCATTACCTTGGGGCACCTGGGTGGTTCAATTGGTGGTGTCCGACTTCAGCTCAGGTCATGATCTAACAGTTTGGGGGTTTGAGCCCCGCATCAGGCTCTGTGCTGACAGTGCAGAACCTGGAGCCTGCTTCTGATTCTGTGTCTCTGCCTCTCTCCCTGCCCCTCCTCTGCTCGTGCTTTGTCTCTCTCTGTCTCTCAAAAATAAATAAATGTAAAAATTTTTTTAAAAATAAGATAAGAAATGCATTAACTCATCTAGTTGTAGCAAAAACTTTTAGGATGTAGGTGTTTTATCAGCCTGATTTTATAAAACCAGAATTTGGGGCTTAGGGACCTGCCTGAGATCAGGTAGCAAATAAACGGTGAAATCAGGATTTGAACCCAGGTGCATCTGATCCCCCACATTCACAGCTTTAACTGTTGCTTCGCCCTGTTTTGATAGAGACAAACTCTGGATGCTGTCGAAACCCAAAGGAGGGTCACGACTCCTAACACGGCCAGAGAAGACAAGGAACGCTTCCTGGAGAAGATTTTTGAAAGCCCAACTTTTTAATGGATGTTTTTCAAACCCCGACAGATGTAAAGAACCACGAACTGAATCTTGAAGCAATGAGGCGGAGTGTAGGGAGCACCTCGAGGCACCCAGAGCTGGGGGTCTTGTACAGCTTAAAGTGTTATCAGGGCAGGGTGGGGAGAGACGGGGCTGGGGCCGTGGGCAGCTCTCGGGAGCTGAGTTACTTACTACAGAAGATGATTCTTCCCTCTTGGATTTCCACCCCTTGACTGGGTGAAGGAACACGCTGGTCTTGGATTTCCCCAGCACTAGGTAGGTAAGTAACTACTGCAGTTTAGCACAGTCGGGTTCAAGGGTGAGGATTTAAATCTTTCAGCAATGATGGCTCTAGGCAAGGGATGAGAATCCGAGTCATTCCCATAAAGTCTCAGTGCCTGACAAGCCGCTGGACTTCACAGAGTTGGGGCAGGCCCCCTGAGGAGGGGCAGCAGCTGGGGGGGGGCCATGACTTCTCCAGCCAGTGTCCCCAGGCGGTCATTTTCCTTCCTGGCATGTTTATATACAGCAGCGATGGTTGTTGATTGGACTTTAAAAATGTTTTATGGTTATAGATACTAGCGCTGGAAATGTCCCCATGTGAACACACTTCCTAAGGAGCAGAGGACACAATTCCCTAGGATGTCTGTACCAAGGAAAGTTGTCACCGTGCCAGGCCACAGCCCATGCCATCAAGGGTCTGGGCTCTGGACAGCTTTGCAGTGTTGAGACTAGTTGTCCATTTATTCCCTCATCCATTTATATGCTCTACTCTACTCTACTTTGCTGCCTGTGTTGGTTCTGGCCGTTCTTCTATTCTGACGCCCAGGTCCCATAGGCTAGGTGAAGAAAAAAGACGAATAACCAAGAAGGAAAGTTCTCTGACCCTCCTTCTTAACTTCCTGTGTCAGCTTGTCTTCCTCAGCTCAGGCTTTGAGTATTGGTGAGCAAGGAAATGTAGAAGACAAGGTGTATTTGAACCACACTGTGGCAAAAATCACTCATAGTCTCCTCATGGACAAGACGAGAGAGAAATGTCAGGAGGGTGTCACTTTCTAGCTGTATGGCCCTGACAAGTTACTTAATGTCTCTGGCCCTCCATTTTCCTCAGAGAAAAGATGAAACTACCATCTGCCTCGTATTAGAAACATACCACCCGCCAGAGCCTGTTGGAAGTGCGTTATCTGTCTAATCTGATTTTGTCTCATGGGTATGAGGTTAGTTCAGAGAATCCTTTCCTTACATAGGAAACTGGGAACCTAACCTTAGTACTTATCCCTGCTCACAGGACTGGTTGACGGTCTAACTGGGATCTGAACCCAGGTAGTTTGGTTTCAGAGACTCTGTTCTTAAACATTTAACTCTACTTGCAGGTTAAAGGATTATTTTGAGGATGGAATAATCTCACTGATGTAAAGCATTCAGTGTAGCGCCTAACATCTAGCAGGGGCTCAGTACATGTTAGCAGTGATCTTAGTTACTGGATAATTGGGTGGAGGGATAATTGAGTCACGGCCTCACTCAAGCAAGCATGACTAGCAGCTTGGGGACAATTCTGAGGGACATCTCTGAAGGTAGGCCATACACATGCTTTGTCCTTGTCCATTTCCTGCCTTTCTAAAAAGTTTATTTTTATTTATTTTAAGAGAGAGATAAAGAGAGAGATGGAGACAGAATCCCTAGCAGGTTCTGCACGGCAGCACAGAGACCAATGCAAGGCCCAAGTCATGATCTCACAGTCCGTGAGTTTGAGCCCCGTCGAGCTCTGTGCTGATAGCTCGGAACCTGGAGCCGGCTTCGGATTCTGTCTCCCTCTCTCTCTGCCCCTCCCCTGCACATGTTTTCTCTCTCTCTCTCTCTCTCTCTCTCTCAAAAATAAATAAACATTAAAAATTTTTTAAAAACTAAAGAAATGATTACCCAAGTAACAGTTATGGCTTTGGCATACTCTTCCTCATGTAGACCCGCCTTGCTCACTCGGGGACCAGGCGGCTGAGACTGTTTCCAGCTCAGCCTCTCCCCCAAACCAGACTGGAGATTGAAGGCCCAGTAGCAGCTCTGAGGAAACACACTTAGGAATTCTGGTGACATTTGTCTTTCTTCTGGGCCACACAGCACAGGGACCCCCTCCAATTCGGGAAAAATTTGCCACCTCGTGACGATTCATGGGAGGCAACATCATGTAAATTGTCCCACGTGGGAAGGAATTCAGATTGACCTCTGAATCCTTTTGAAAAGTAAGATTAGTAGATTTTAAAGAAAAAGTAATTTGGGTATGTAGGAAATAAGACCCGTCAATCAATCTAAGGCGGCAATGTCCAGTGTGGAGTTGGCTAGCCTCATGCAGCTGTTTAAATTAAATTGAAACGAAATGGAACAAAATGAAATTAAATAAAACAAAATAAAGTAAAATATTCAACTCTTCTTATGCTTTCAGCGCTCAGCAAATACCGTGGTCACCACCCGGGACAGTGCAGATTCTGGAAAGCTTACATCATCACAGAAAGTTCTGTCGGACAGCGTTTCTCGAAGGGATAGAAAGAAGTCAGGTTGGCACCAGATACTTTGTCAGAAGCATTTCCTGATCATAAGCCATTAGATAAACACATTTATATTGAAGGGAATAATACGTGAGCTAAGGATTTTCTTTCTTTCCCAGGTGACCTTCAGGTATGAAGACCATGAGCTGTCAGGCATTTGTGAGGACTCCGGGGATGTGACTCACACAAGCCCTGCCTGAGAAGTCTATCAGGAATGAGTTTCACACAACCAGAGTGACTGGAAGCAAATCAACATAAGGGCTAATGGTGACAGTAAGTGGTGGCCTGTGGATTAAAAAGATTTTTTTTAATCTTTATTTTTGAGAAAGAGAGACAGAGTGCAAGCAGGGGTGGGGCAGAGAGGAAAGGAGACACAGAACCCGAAGCAGGCTCCAGGCTCTGAGCTGTCAGCACAGACCCCGACACGGGGCTCAAACCCACAAACCATGAGATCGTGACCTGAGCTGAAGTCAGACACTTAACCGACTGAGCCACCCCGGTGCCCTGGTGGCCTGTAGATTTAAGACTGACTCGTGGTTGTGAGGCACGTGGTGTGGTAGGCACGGATCACCCACTCTAACCGTGTCTGTATGCAACCGCCCAGACCAGCCCTCACTCATGCCTGCTGCACCGTGAGTCTGGCCCTTCCAGCCTGACTCACCAGGGGACAGGGGGCCAAGGATGCCGAACGGGGACAAGCTGCACAGGCAGAGGAGAGAAGGAGAGCTCCTTCGGCTCCGAGAGCCGAAGACACAGGCCTCAAGTCTCAGGGCTAGTAAACCATGAACTCTCCACTCTAGCGCCCAAACTTCTACATGAACTGGCTGCTTTGTGACCGCTTGGCTAATCTCCCAGGAGGCACTGGGGCAGACCTAGCCTGCCTCTGTCACTGCCCGCCCTTGGCAGGAGCTCTTGCCTCAGTGGGCAGCATGGCACGGCATGTGGACGTGGAGCACGGGCATGCTCCCAGCAGACCTGGAAGTGCTCTCTCTGTGCTCCCCCCACCTCCGGAATCTCCTGACACATTCCCTGGCTCAGCGTCGGCCCGCTGTTCTGGCAGGCCGGGCCTGGCAGTGCTGGCTGTGCGGAGTCTGCTCGGCCCACCTTGGTGCTGGGGACAAAGGGATCGGCTTAACCCAAGCTGTCACCTGCGGCTCAGAGGCCTCAGGCACCACGGCAGGGCAAGTGTCTGTGGCAGCTTCCCAGGAACCAGGGCTGGAGGGGGTTCAGACATGCCTGCCCCACATTCTGAGGCAAAAGGTACTTGTCCCAAGGGACAAGAGACCTGCCCTGGGTGGTGGGTTTGGCAGAGGAGGATGCCATTTTTGTTCCTCTGTGTAGCTGCCCTCCCCACCCACCCCTCCCCACATTTACTGAGAGCATATTAAGTGCCAGGCACAATGCTTGCTCTGGAAACACAGTCCTTTTTTTAAAGTTTATTTATTTATTTTGAGAGAGAGAGGAGACAGGGAGAGAGCAGGGAAGAAGCAGGAGAGAGGGAGAGAGAGAATCCCAAGCAGGCTCCACACTGTCAGCACAGATCCCCAGGCGGGGCTTGATTCCATGAACCATCAGATCATGACTTGAGGCTAAATCAAGAGTCAGACACTTAACTGAATGAGCCGCCCAGGAGCCTTGAGATAATGCATTTAGAGCACTTACCTGGCATAAAGACTGTGCTGAATAAGTAATAATTTGCATTTGAAAATCATTATTTTGAGGGCAGCTGGGTGGCTCAGTCAATTAAGCCTCCAACTCTTGATATCAGCTCAGGTCATGATCTCACAGTTCATGGGTTCAAGCCCTATGTTGGGCTCTGTGCTGACAGCTTACAGCCTGCTTGGGATTCTCTCTCTCCTCTCTCATGCATGCTTTCTCTCTCTCTCAAAATAAATAAAAATGAAATATTTAAAGACAATAAAATTATTATTTTCACACAGATGACTCTATAGTGAGACTAAATAGCCATCTGCTGCCCACTGGACTGTGGGTTCAATTTTATTTCCAACTCTTAGCAGAGGCTAAGAACATGCAAGGGAACTGGGTTTTTCCAGAGTCTGCATCTTCCAAAGCCCATACAGTGTGCACAGTCCCTTTCTGAAAAGTCCAAGCGGCACGAAGCCTATTAAGGCTGCAAAATTTGAGTCTAATTAGCAAATACTTATTGAGTCACTACTATGTGCTGGATGACGTGAGGGCTAAAAAAAAAATTGAAGAACACAAAGTCGAGGAACTCATGTTTTGTTTCGGGAGAGGGCCTACAAGCCTGTGGAACCATTAACCAAGAAATAAGATTTAAATAGCATAGCCCATAGAGAAAAACAGATTTAGTTAGCAGGGGCCCTGCCTCGTTCACCTCAGGGCTGGGCTCCAAACCCCCTTTCCCAGACCAGTCCCAGCACCAGGAGCTGGTCTGTGAGCAGCCTAACACTCATTTCTCCCTCCATCTGGGTAGGAGTCAAACCAGACCCAGGGAAGTACACACGTTTATGCCCACTTTACAGATGAGCAACGCAAGGCTGATGGGGATTAAGCAACTACTCAGAGCTCCACATTTCATAAGTAGCAGAACCTGGATCCTATTCTGTCCCTGACACCACAGCCCACCCCAGGAAGCCTTGGGTGAGATCTGCACTGGAGTGGAAAGCCTCATTCCTGCCCCCGGGGTGTGTAGTCCCGTTGAGGGGAAAAGTTTTGCTTGCCTGGAACAGTCTGTATCATGCAAAGGAAAAGTGTGTGTGTTGAGTGCAAACAGCAGAAACACAACTCTGCCTGCCGGGGAGCTCAGAATCAACAGGTAGCTGGGAGAACAAGGCCCAGGAAAGGGGCAGGAGCTAAGGGAGGCTGGAGCAAAAAGTATAGCCAAGTCACTCCCCGGGTCCCCGCCTCTGGGCACTGCTGTGGGGAACGGAGTCCGGCTCTCCCTCTGGGTGACATTACCACTTCAGATCCCAGCCCTGGGTGGGAGAGTCCTTTGTGTCAAGCCTGGGTCCATCTGCCCAGGAATGGGGCAAGGGGACGTCTGCCCCCTTCAGCATCTGCAGTGAGTGGGTTATCTCTTGCCAATGCTCATATAACCGGGGGCAGATAAGCAGGACTGTCCCTTCCCAGCCCAGTAACAAATACCCTCTGCACCACTCAAGAGCTTAAAGAGGGGGAATAGATTACACTAGGTCTAGAAGCCTCCAGGAGGGTCCACGATGAGGGCTGGAAGAACTCCGAGGGCTTCGTGGAAGAGGTGTGTTTTGCCACTGGTCTCTAAGCACAGAGCAGCTATGGCTTCTGCTCTGTCCATGATGCTCAGCCTGACCTGGGCAGCCCCCTGCAGGTGGTCCTCGGAAAGTGGCCAGCGCCCGTCCTCACATCACTGTCCATCCCTGGCCCCCAGCAAGGTGCCCAGAGCTAAGAGTGCACATCCTCCAGCTCTCCCAGCTGTCTTGCCAGCCTGGCTTCCCTAGCTCCATTCTGCAGATAGGGAAGATGAAATGTAGAGGGAGAACGTGCCTGGTCCAGGGGAGGCCAGGGTGGGAGCCCAGGCCTGTCAGACCCGCACTTTCGCCCCGAGCCGGAAGCCGGCCAGCACGACTGGAGAAGTAGCAACGGGAACACTTTGCATTTCAGTGCGGCTGGCTGCTCTTCCCGGGAATTTTTATTTCTTTCACGCCAAACCCTATGAGACAACGCGGGCCACCTATAATTACTCTCTTGAGCAGTCGAGGAACCCAAGGCCAAGGTCAGCCAGCTTTCAAGGGCTGGAGTATGGATCTGGTGCCGGCCCTCCGCCCTGATCCAGCCTGACAGTTTCCTTCATCTCCGTGAGCACGCGGGGGCGGGAGGGGCGGGGCCATCGGGGAACAGATCCCATTAAGCTGTGTCCATCCGCAGGACGTAAGCCCCCACCTAGCCATTCCCCAGAACGCAGTGGTCCAAGGTGCAGAGAGAACATTCGTCTGGGAGAACAATGGGCATTGATTCCTTTGGCAACCGCGCCTGGCACACTCCGAGGCGGTTTGGTCTGGGGTTTGGGGTGGTTTTTCTTGGATGCCGAAGCCCAATTATTCATCCTTCTTGCCCTCCCTAGGCCCCCGGGGCTGTCCGAGGACCCAGTGGGAACGGCCCCACCGCGCAGGACATGTGCTGCGGCACGTCTTCTATTCTCCTGGGAGTGACCGGGGTCACTGCACTGACTGTGCTGAGGTTGGCCTGATATCCCTCCTGGGGACTAGGACAGAGGCCTGGACACAGAGCTGGGATGTCCCCACCCTGCGGAGGGGGGGCATCCTTCTTTATACTGGAGCACACATCCTTGAGAACATTTTAGAGAGGGCTGTGTCTATGCTCCATTTCCTGTAACATGTCACTCCAAATACTTTCCCTCCCCGCCCCCCACACACGGACCCCACATAACACGCAGGGCCAGGCCACCCCTCCACAGCCATGATCACCTCAGTGGTCTGGGAGTCATGTGATCCTCAGCCAGCACTGCATGACCTTTTGCGTCCCCTCTCTAAAATTCCGTGTCCCCTGCCGCATGGTAAAGACACTGGATGCATTGACCATGCTGCACCCCATCAGACCGTCTGGACCTCGCCTTCATCCTGCCCCAGCTGCCTCTGTACCTCTCAGAGATCAGCTCTGTGTTCTTGCCCATCGCACACCTGGCCCCAGGGGGACCCGGTCACACCCTGATAGGGTGGGGTGCGGGGGTGGGGGCGTCAGTTCTGCTGTCTCCCCTGGGACGGGTTTGTGAGCTCCTCAGAGCGCCTGGGAGCCCCCTGTCAGCCCCAAGTTCTCCATCCATCCCACTTTGCTCCCTGTCTCTCACCCTGTCTCCCTGGAGTCACATTCCCCAACACCCTGTTTGCAGGGACCCAGCTCAACAAGGGTGCATCTGGGAACTTGAGAGGCCCCTGCTCTGTGATCTGGGAAGGATGTTTTTTAGGAAAAACTGCCGAGGCCTGGGTCTTACTCATCTCACAGCTGGGTCACCTCCTTGCCTGCTTACTCACTGGGTAAAGTGAGGCTTGCTGAGCCTTCATTCCTTCCTCTGTAAAATGGGCTGAGCCCTTGCAGAATTTCTCCAAGGATGAGACAAAACAATGCATACGATGCACCCTGTCCAATGCCTGGGGTCCGGTAGGTGTGCAGTGACTGAAACACAAACAGCCCTTGAACAGGGCACGGAGAGGCCATGGCTGGGAGCAGGGCCCCCCGCGAATTCCCCAGTTGCCCTCAGGAGGTGCTGCCTCGCTGGCTGGCCAAGAAGGTACAGGGACCCATGTCCACCCCGATGTCACACACACTCCAGCCCTGCCTCCCTCCTTTGCAAAACCTCCGGGTCCGGTGTCCGCAGGCCTGGTACTGCAGCCCAGAACCCGGGCCAAGATTCCGACGGGCGCTCAATCAAGATCAACAAACTTCAGGTTTCCTGGTTGAGGTCATGCACGTACAACATGTTCCCTCTTTCCAGAAGCAGGGAGCAGTGCCAGAACCCAGCCTTCATGCTTCTCTGTCACCCTGACCCCTCTCCCACCCCCGGCCCTCGGTCTCCCCTTGGCTGGTGGATACCCCTAAAACAGCGCTCAGACCCGAAGCCGTTAATGACACAGGCCCCACCCCTGCATGACAGGCTCCGGGGAGAACCTGCTCCCCCAGTGCCTCCACTCCACCCAGGAACCAGCTTCTGCTCCTGGGGGTCACACGGCCCCGGGGACTTGGCTCTCAGGGGACTTCTGACAGCAATCCCCTCATGACCAGCCACTCCAGGGGTCAAGGCAGGGCTGGGAGAGGGAGAGGCAGGCAGGGGGAGCAGGGGGAGTGCTGACCTGACTACAGGAGGCAAACGTGCACGGCCAACTTACCCCACACTGCCCTGGAGGTCACCCAACCCCACCATCTAGAGCCACTGGCTCAGCAGGGTCCCTGCGTCAGCTACAGATTCAACCCTCCCTATACACGTGCTCTCAGCAAGGTTACCACCCTCCCGCCTTGCCCTGCTGACCTGCCCAGCGAGAGTGAGGGCCCGGAGCTGGGGCCCCGGTGGGTACCGTCCTCTGGGGGACCCTCCTCTTGCGGGTATTTCACATATATGCCAAGGCCTGAGCTCACTCAACCGCCACCGGTCCCGAGGGTGACACTCTGGAACATAACTCCCACCGAGGTGATCCTTTGCTCAAAATTTTTCCGTGGCTCCCCAGGCTTTCGGGATAAAGTCCTCAAGACCCCTTGTCTTCGCCTCCTCTGCTACCTTGCGGTCTCTGCACCCCCAAGACTAGACCGTGCTCTCCCCTCCCTGCCTCTCTCATTCTGTTTCTTCTCACTGGGATGCTCTTTGACAGAGGATTCGCTACTCTTCTTTCAGGACTGGGGCTTCCTCCTTAGAGAACCTACTTAGATGCCCAGGCTAGACAAGGGATCTTCCTCTGGGCCCCACAGAACGTGGGCTCTTTACTGTCCTGACACCCATATCTGCTCACGGTTCTGATTCCATCTCTTGTCCCACTGCTTTGAAGACCATCTCAATGTCTCTTTCATCCTTTGGAGGCTCAGCAAAGTGTCAGAATATAGTAGATCTCAAGAAAAGGTTTCTGGAGGGGGGGTACTGGGTGGCTCAGTCAGTTTAGCATCTGACTTCAGGTCATGATCTCGCGATCCATAGGTTCAAGCCCGGCATTGGGCTCTGTGCTGACAGCGTGGAGCCTGGAGCCTGCTTCCGATTCTGTGTGTGTGTGTCTCTCTCTCTCTGCCTCTCCTCTGTTCATGCTTTGTCTCCCTCTCTCTCAAAAATAAAATAAACACTAAAAAAATGAGATGGATGGTTGGATGGATGCAAGAATGCATGGATGGATGGACAGACGGATGGGTGGATGGATGGATGAGTGGGTGAACAGATGGATGGACAGATGGATGCATAGATGGATGCATGGATGGTCAGATGGATGCAGGGATAGATGAATGCATGCGTGCATGCATGCAGGGATGCAGGGATGCAGGGATGGATGATGGATGCAGGAATGGATGGATGGATGGATGGATGGATGGATGGATGGATGAGTGGGTGAGGAGATGGATAAATGGATAGCTAAAGGATGAACACCAATAAACAGCAAAAGGTCCAAAGTTGCCTTACATCCTCCACCATCAATAAAAACATGAAAAATAATTAGACTAAACTGAATTGAAACGTTACCACCTGAGGGAGAGTTTTGTCCCTACATCTCCTGAGATGACTTGATTTCCTGTATGCATGAAGTCAGCATTTATCGCCAGACTCCTGGGCACCCAAAGGAGGAGGAAAGCCCAGCACGTGGAAGGCCCGCAGGAAGCTGGCACTATCACCAGACAAACTAGACACATCTGGGAGTAACTTGCAAGAGTCCCTCAGCCCCCTACTGAGCAGGGGCAGGAGATACAGCCAGGGGGACATGGTTGCAGGGGGTCTGAGGAGGTGACCCCAGGCCTGCTCTGTGATGAGCACTCAAGTCTTGTAAAACTCCGACTCTAACTTCTGTGTCTCCTGAGATGGGCAGAAACTCGGCCCAAGCTTTGTGGCTGCCCCTCTTGTTCTGGCTTTCATGTTACCCTCAAGCTACACTGTACCCTCATCCTGGAGACTAAACTGGCCCTGATCCGAGCTTGGACCGACCCCTAACTGGGTCAAGAGGGAACCAGACCTCAGTCTTCACCCACGTGGAGGGCTCAAGAAGCCTTTGTTCGACACGTGCCAAACTGAACTCAGACCCTCTGAGAGAAAGGTGGCTTCTGAGAGCAGCTCCATTGGAGAAAGCCCGCCTGCAGCCCTGACCTCGGCCCAGGGACCTGGCAAGTGGCTCGGGGAACAGGGAGGGACACAGCCTCGTGCAGGGTCCCCCAGAGCCTGGGGGCAGTTAACGCATCTGGCAGCAATGAAGAACAACTGGACTCCGTCCTCTGGGAATGAAGCAGATTCAGACCTTGCCCTCAGGCACACAGCTCCCTCAGAACGGCAGGGTTTAGTCCTCCATTCATTCAACATCTATTGCACATCTTCTGTAGTCTCCAAGCTCCTGGGGTGAGTGTCCCACAGTCCGTGTGCATCTCCAAGCAGGGACTCCCATGTGTAAATGTTCAGGCTGATGCCTGGCATGGGCTCTGCTGGAGTTTGCCTCTGTGACACTCCCCTTCTGAGTGGTGGTGATAGAAATATTTCTTCTTTAGATGTTGGAGCAGGTAGGGATACAATCAGCTGCACATACTTTGAAAGTCTTTCCCTTGATGCTTATTGACTCATGATGACAAAATGGCCGCTGCCACTCAGGCCTTGCAGCTGCATTCCAGTCAGAAAGGATAAGGAAGGACAAAGGGGCCAAACGTGTCTTCTTGGCAAAATGTGGCCCTTCACTAGGGACTTGAAGCCATCTGTTGGGCTCCAGAACCAAGGGGAGAGGAGATTGAACAATTCGGTTTTGTAAAGGAAAGCAAGGAGAAGCGGCAGAGGCTGGAGGCTGGGCAGTGGCAGAGCTGGCTGCTCTGGGAGCTGTGTGTCCTCTTCAAGGGGCTGTGCTCTTCTCTCTGGTCTATGCTGTCAGTCTCACATTTAAGTGCTCACAGGCAGTCTGCTCCCTGCATTTTTAAGACTTCATTGAGGGTAACACATAAGGGATTTCAGACACTCAAGACCTCTCCTCCTGGCAGGTCCCCTGCTCCACTCTGGGGATGCGTGCTTGCTTAGGGCTCGCCCTGGGGTTCCCCAGAAATGGTGCCTCCAGTCCCAGTGTCTGCATTTGATGCCCCAGCCATCCACCCTTCTCCTCTCACTGAGGTCCGCCTCCTGCATGAAGCCTTCCGGGATAGCTCCACTCTTTCCCCAGACTCCTCCTCGGGCCACTCACAGCTCTGCCCCTCCTCAAGACCCAGACAGCAGGTATGTCGCCCTTGCCCTGAGTGTCACGTTCACGGGCCTCCCAGGGCAGAATGTGAGTTATGGCTCCCCATGAAACCTACGTCCTTCCCTCAGGGTGATGTGCAAAGCGGGGGAGTCTCTGGTCCTTTCTCGTCTCCCCTCAGGGGACAGGCCCACCTGAGACCCAGCGGGTCAGGAGCAGCCATCCCTCAGGCTGGGTGCCCACACTGAGCTCTGCTGCCAACCCCAGGAGACCAAGAGACGTGCCTAAGGCCAGGCATGGACTTGTTTCCTCTCTCCCTCCTCCCACCCCGCTTCCAGCAGCGAGAAACAGCATTTACGTGTGTAGGACCCAGGAATGACTGGCGTAGGGAGGCTGGGGAGCTAGAGTTCAGAAAACTGAGAGGGTATCTCACTGAGGTCAAGGGCGTCTGGGAACACCGGCCCCAGGTCCCTCTCACATACATTTACCACTCTGCCCTCAATGTGCCCCCAGAGCCTCCTACTGGGCACCCTCTCCCAGCTGATGTCCTCGACCTAAGGGGCAGTCCAGTTCTTTGCGGGGTGGCCTCTCCCCAACTCTGTGCTGGTGCTGACTCCCCTCCCCTCTCCCCAAGCAAATGTCTGACTTCCCTGGTAGGATGGCCTCTAATGTAGATTCTCAGATCAAAGCAGCAGTTCCCCAAATGTTCTCTGGGGGTGCCCTGGTGTCTGTGAGTTGCCGGTAGGGGGAGAATAAATTTGGCCAGAGTTGGATAACACAAAGTGAGTTTCTTTAAGTGCAGACCTTCTCAGAGCCTTAATGTGCTGGGGTATGGGAGGACTCATGCACAGGAAGATCCCACAGGCAGCATTTCCCAAACTCATTGAAACATGAAGGACATGTGGACTATCATCTGGAGAACTCATTCACTCATTTATCCAACAAGCGTGTCTGTCCCTTGCTGGGCACCAGGACGAGGCTGCAAACAAGGCAGGTATGGCCCTGCCCTTGCAGGGTTTCCATCCCAGTGGCCACAGACCTAACTGCACTTCACTCATTTTCTCTCTTGATGCCCCCTAAGTTCATCTCAGTCTTCAGTCCAGAGCCGAAGCCCGGAGGCAGAGCTGAATCAGCCCTGACGGCTGCCTTCCAGGGTTCTGGAATTGACTGGGCTAAGAGGCTCTCCCTGGTGGGGGGCGTAGGAGGCATGGCTTTTTGCAAAGGAGGCTCCATGTCTTTTCCCCCAAATCCAAGCCACCTCTGCAACCCCTCCCCTTTCATTCCTGAGTAAATCCACCCTTCACACAGTCCTTGAGTCCCTCTGGTGTCCCCACTGGTCTGGGGACAGCACAACAGAGATCTGGAGTTCAGCCTGGAACCCAGCCACAGTGGGGAGGGAGTGTTTGCCCATAGTATTCTGGATGGCCAAGTGGTGCTTCCTGCTGTGTAGCCCCCCAGCATACCCCTTGAGGTCTGGGAAGCCCAGTAACCGCTTTAGCCAGGATTTTGGCTCTGGCAGCAGAGACCCTGCGGCAGGCCAGGCTCCCAGAGGCAGACTGTGGGGCAGAGATCAGCACACAGACTTACCAGGGAATGCCCTGGAGTCCATACAGGGTCGGGGAGGGAAAACAGCTGGTGGGCAGAGCAGAGGGAGACCCGAGGCCGGGATGTGGTCTCCCATGGAGGCTGGGATGTGTCTCCGTAGAGGCCTCCTCCGACCCCACAGGCACCTTGGGGGCTCTCCTGAGAAAGGCAGTGTCAGGAGAGGCTGGTGGCTACAGCAGCCAGGGACAGAACCTTCAGTCCTGAGGCAGGCCCTGGGTGGCTGGTGCAGGCCACATGCCCTGCCGGGAAGAAGCAGGACACTAGAGAAAAGAGCTGGCCCGGCCCAAAGCCCAATCCCGGCTCCACTTCTGCAGCTTCGCACCCGGCAAGCAGCCCCTCTAGAGCCCTCAGTGTCTTTCAACCAGAGTGTGACAGTGTTAAGCGGAAGTCTTCCTGGAGGAGGAGACGCTGGAGCTGACTGGTGAAGCGGAGCGTAGGGGGTGGCCCTCCTGTGGGAGAAGTTTCTCCCAGGGGAGGACATTCCCTGCAGTGGCCCAAAGCCCCAAGGGAGCTCGGGGAAGGCCTGTGGCTCGCTGTGGCTGCAGCGCAGGGAGGGGACAGGTTGGAGGCGAGTCTGGATGTGGGCCGGGGCCGGGTCACAGAGAGCAGGAAGGCCAGGTGAGGGAAGGCTGGCCTCCCCCCCACCCCCGGGAAAGGACTGCAGGTGTTTCTACACCTCGTCACGTTGCCACCGTGGCCTGGCGTGCTCGCTCTGCCCCAAACAGCTCACCTGCATTAGCTCATCCAACCTTCCCAACCCGCTCAGAGGCAGAGACTAGCACAACCCCCATTTTACAGATGAGAAAACTGAGAGGCCAAGGGGCCAAGTCCATCATCCACAGTCAGCACAGCCAGTAAGCGACACCAGAGCTCGTCACAGAGCGTCTCTGAGTGGCAGGGACCAGACTGTGCCCTCTGACCACCTTGACCTGCTTGCTCCCCAGGCACGCCCTCCCTGCTGCCGCTGCCCCAGCCTCCCAACCAGAGCCCTCCTCGGGGCAAACCCTCAGAGACCGCTCATCTTCCAGGGACGGGGAGCTGACGCCAAGCCCCGGGGGACGGGCTGAAGGCCAGGGACATGGTTTGGCTCCAGTACCTCACACAGCAATTTGCAACACCTTCAAACCTCTCAGAGCAGCCAAGAGAGGCAGGTGCTGTGCATGTCGACAGCAGGATGGCCGGGGTTGGGTTACCCTGGGGGGCAGGGGAGAGGCCCACCCCCACTCTGCGGGCACACTATGTTCTCCTGCAGGCCAGCACCGCTGTGGGCCCCCACACCTGGGTGCTCAGGGCACCTGCCCTTCCGTCCACTGGTCCCCTCTGTTCCCCCGCCTCTCCCCTCCGCAGTCCCATCACTCCATGTGCAAGGGGCTTCTGTGCCTGATAGGAGCGCACACTCAGGATGAGGGGCCGGCCGACGCCTGGCCTGCCTGGGTGCCCCTTCGCTTGGGCCCCGCAGGCTCTCTGACCAGCCGCCTGCCTCTCTGAGCAGGTGCCGTGGGTCATGACCACAGGTGAGTTGAAGCCTGAGTGTAAGACAGCCGATACCGGGGCGCCTGGGCCACTCCGTCGGTTAAGCTGCTGACTTCAGCTCACGTCATGATCTCACAGTGGATGGGTTCAAGCCCCGCATCAGGCTCTGTGCTGACAGCTAGCTCAGAGCCTGGAGTCTGCTTTGGATTCTGTGTCTCCCTCTCTCTCTGACCCTCCCTTGCTCACACTGTCTCTCTCTGTCTCTCAAAAATAAATAAAAAACAGAAAAATAAATAAATAAAGATTTAAAAAAACATAAAAAAAAAACACAAAAAAAGGCAGCCAATACTTCCCAGACACACCAGGCACTCTCCCAAGGGTTCATCCCCCTCCCGGCTCCCATGAGGGTCTACGCAGCCCCTTGTCTGTGCCATGTACCCTGGCAAGTGTGCCCAGGGAAGTCCAAGCCAGGCCTGCCCCCCGGCCCGCGGGAGCCCGCCTTCAGCTGGGGAAGAGAAGAGAAATGCTCTCCACTCTTCCCACAGCCTCCATGGTGTAGACTGCTGTCCTCATCCTGGACAATTTGCACTGAGGCCCAGAGAGGGCAAGTCACTGGACCGGGCTCACACGGCAGCCCAGGAGGATGGCAACCTGGGTCTGAGTGGCTCCGAGTGACCGGCCCAGCCTGGGAGCATGGCAGGCTAAGAGGGGACGGGGCCCACGGCCAGACAGGCAGAGGAGAGGTGACCCGGAAGGAAGGCCGTGCGAACAAGGTGATGACTCACTGGGACACATTACACAACAGGCCAGGCTGGGGCCAGACACACACTTTCACTCACTTCTTCACTTTCCTTCCCTGTCCTTCTGCTCCCTGAGCCCTGAGCCCCGAGTACACTCTGTTCTTACCGCACTTTTTACTTGCAGGCCATCTGAGTCTTCTCCTATGGACCGAGGGCCTCAGGCGCCTGGGATCATCAGCTCCAGGCCCCCCGCCTTCTGCAGGACACAAGAGAGGAGGGCACATGGAGCCCAAATCTGCAAGCGTTCCTGGTGCTTTTCAGTCACGTTCAACCCACCCTCAGCTGAGTCCAGGCCTGCACAAGGGATCTGTCGGACTCCCTGTCCTAAAGTTCAGTCTCCCCCAGCCCTCCCAAGGGCCCAGACACGCACTGCCCAGCTCCACAGCCATGGCCACCCGCGCTGCTCCCGCTATTCCTAATGTTGATCTTTGTACCATGGTTATGTCAGAGAATGCCTTTGCTTTTAGCAAATACTTACCAGAGTATTAGAGGTAAAAAGGCATCATGTTTTCAACTTACTCAGAAGCATTTTAGAAAAAATTAATTGAGGGACGCCTGGGAGGCTCAGTCGGGTAAGCATCTGACTTCAGCTCAGGTCGTGAACTGGAGGTTCATGAGTTCAAGCCCTGTGTCGGGCTCTATGCTGACAGCTCAGAGCCTGGAGCCTGCTTTGGATTCCGTGTCTCTGTCTCTCTGTCCCTCCCCTACTTGCATTCTCTCTCTCTCTTCTTCTCAAAAATAAATAAAGATTTAAAAAATTTTTTAAGAAAAATTTATTTTGGGGCGCCTGCATGGCTCAGTTGGTTAAGCGTCTGACTTCGGCTCAGGTCATGATCTCACGGTCTGTGGGTTCGAGCCCAGCTTCAGGCTCTCTGCTGACAACTAGCTCAGAGCCTGGAGCCTCCTTCAGATTCTGTATCTCACTCTCTCTCTGACTCTCCCCTGCTCGTGCTTTCTCTCTCTGTCTCTCAAAAATAAATAAAAAACAATAAAAATTTAAAAAGAGAAAAATTTATTGAGAGATAGAGATAGGTAGATGATAGAGATAAATAGGTAGATAGACAGATAGATAAATGATTGATGACAGAGATGGGGAAGGGGGAGGGAATGGTCAGCTATGTGCCTGGCGCTTTCCTCAGCGGGCCACCGGGCACTGGCCACTGGCGTGAGTCCCTTCAGAGGATCATCTCACGGGGATTGGGGCTCAAAGTGGGGACGAAGGACAGTGAGTCAGACACCCGGGTTCCAAGTCCGACGCTCCGTGTTGAGTGGCTGCCTCCTCTGTAAAAGCGGCCTGAGGACACCTCCCTGCAGGGCCTCCCGTGAACCTGAGCCCTACTGGCCCCCGTACTGGCCTGGTGCCCGGCGCGCGGAGCCTGGCGACAGACAGAGCCGTTTTTGCTTCCGGGGGATTCGGTGCGTGTTCTATGGGCGGGCTGTGTTCCATCACTACCTTCCGAAGGTCCAGGTGCCCCTGAGCCAGGGATGATGCCTCACTTTCCCTGGGCCCCCAGTGCCAAGCGTGCTTCTGTCACCGTTTTGGTGCCCAGGGCTGTTGCACGGATGTCCTTACAGGTGTGCCCGCTGCCCCCCGTCTGCACACCGGCATTTGTATGGGGCAGCTCCCAGGGAGACTAATTCTGTCCATCTGACCTTGGGTGGGATCAGCCTTGCCTTGGCTGGGCCTTGGCCTCCCCCGTGGTCGGCCTCTCAGGGCCTCACCCCAGGCCCTGGTTCACCGGGACTGCGCCCGAGCACTGGGGGGTGAGGCTGGGAGGCATGAGGATGCGAACCCTGGACATGCCACAGGCCCCCATCCCGTCACCAAGCAAGGCGGGAGACTGGGGGTCAGGCCACAGGACATCAGGAGGCTGGGGAGTGCAGTTCTGCCCCTCTCCTGATAACTGACTTTTTTTCTCCTCTGTTTTCTCATCTGGAAGATGGGTGTAATAATACCTGCCAGAGTCCAGCTCCAGCTGGTCCAGGGTCCCCCCTGAAGGACAGACGGCATCGGCAAAAAAGGAGACGAGAGAGCCCAGTGTTTCTTTCTTTCTTGGTCACCAGCCTGGCATCTCTCTCTTGCCAGGTTTCATGCCTTTATTTATAGATTTAAGTGTTAACATGACATCAAAAAGTGGAATTTTTACAAATAATTCTCAGTGATAGGATGCTTTGAAAAGGGTGCAGAAACAGGTTTTACAGAGGCCCTGTCCACTCAGGCAGGCATACGTCACATGCTTTTCCGATGGCATCACAAGGAAACCAGGCAGGGGAAGGTGGGTGTGATTATCTTTATTCTATGGACTCAGAAGTCGAGGCCCAGAGGGAAAGTCAGGCCCAGGTCTGCCTCAGTCCTTCCCGGGCCGAAATGCCTTGTGGCAGACAGCTCAGCGCTTGCTGCCCCGATACAGGCCCTGCACAGAGCCCCGGGGCCATCAGGTGGCCTGGGAAGCCAAAGGGTGGCTTCCGTGCCCACCCACCCATTGTGCTGGCTTCTCTTTGCTCAAAGCTGTCAGCCAGAGCTGCTTAGATGGGGAGGAGCACCCGGGGGGAGAGGGGGCCGGGTGTGGGTGGCCGATGGGCAAGCTCTGGGGACATGGACCCAAACCCAAGCGCGGCCAACACCATTCTGCAGAGGAGACAGGAAGGGCAGGTGCAGAACGACAAGACCACAGACACCTCTCCACATCCACACGCGTGGCCGCCGCGGCTGGTAGCCCTCCTGGGAGAGCCCTTTGCAGGATGACGTGACTCATTCCCTCTCTCTTTCACACCTGTTTCACTGTGAGATATAATATGCACACAGAAGAGGACACAGAACAGACACACAGCTCAATGACTTATCGCAAAGCAAACACACTTATCGCAAAGCATGGAGTCACCGCCTGCAGGAAACGGAGCACTGAAGCCCCTCAGAACCAGCCTCAACCTTGAATCCTCTTCCACCTGCCCTTCCCTGTCCCCCAGAGTTACCCACTAGCCTGAATTCAGGGCAATCCCCTCCTTGCCTTCCTGTCTATGCGATGTTACCGCCTAACTGTCCCTCAGGTGTCCCTGCTTCATCGTGCCACAAAGTCAGGCAGTGGGCCCTCTTTCAGGTTTCCCCCATTCACTGTCTTGTCTGAGACACGGGGGCACGGTCATGTGCTGGTTACTGAAGTCTCTCTACTGACGTGCACATCTAGAGCGCTGGGTAAACATCGCTGCAGAGCCAGGCTGGCTGGCTTCCGGTCCCAGCCCTGCTGCGTCCCCATTGTGGCCACGTAGCCTCCCACGCAGGGGCTTCCCATCTGAATGGTGCGGACGCACTTAAGGATGGCGGTGCGCTGGCCAGGCACGAGAGAGTGCGGCCCAACTGAAGATTTCCAGAACTGGGTTTGCATCCAGGCTCCACTGTTCCTAACTGTAGCTTTGAACAAGGTACTCATTTTCACAGAAATTCATTTTCTCCCGCGTAAAAAGAGTGATAATAGTATTCACTTTGCAGGACGTTTTTCAGAATTATGGGTGGCGACTCTGGGTGGTAAATATAGGCACATGGTAAACACTGCTTCTTCTTTTAAAAAAAATTTTTTTTAATTATTTTTGAGAGAGAGAGAGACAGAGTGAGCAGGGGACAGTCAGAGAGAGAGGGAGATACCGAATCTGAAAACAGGCTCCAAGCTCTGAGCTGTCAGCACAGAGCCTGATGCGGGGCTCGAACTCACAACTGTGAGATCATGACCTGAGCTGAAGCCAACGCTCAACTGACTGAGCCCCCAGGCGCCCCAAACATTGCTTCTTATAAGCTGTGAACATCCCCAATCTGATGTTATATATAACATGTTACTTACAAAGCAATCACTTGTAGGGTCCCTGGGTGACTCAGTAATTACGTGTCCGACTCTTGGTTTTATGTGGAGTCATGATCCGAGGGTCATGAGATCAAGCCCTGCATCTGGCTCTGTGCCAGATTCTCTCTTGCTCTCTCTCTGTCTTTACCCCTCTACCTTGCTCAATCTCTCTCTTTCTCTAAAAAAACAGGGGGGGGAAATAAAAATAAAGCAACCATTTGTAAGAGGGGGCTCTTTTCTCCTTTATGTTCAAAAGCGTGATGACAGCTATGAAATGCTGTCGCAGCACCTCACTCAGGCCATACCCTCTGCGAAAGGGCCCATGGCCCCTGACCCTTTCCCCGGGCTTGAAGGAAATGGGAGGGAAAGGTCTGCTGCTCTAGGGGGACTCCTGGACCCCAGAAGCTGTCCCAAGTCCTGAACCAGCGGGAGCCTCCAGTGGGCCTCTGGATTTTGTCTCTGCCCTCTGGCTTCCCCTACCTCAGACGGCAAGGGTGTCCACTAAAAATTGTACAAAACCCATGGGGCTCTGCAAGCTTTGCCTTTTCAAACCAACCCAGTGGGATGAGATAGGGCATCTTTCTGTAACCAAAGCACCAGTGTTAGAACGAAAGACAGAAGGCGACATCTCCCAGACAAGGTTGGGACACTATCAATTGTGCAGCGGATGGCTGGTGGCATGTGGGGTAGGACCCTCGAGTCTCTCAGGCCTCCCCCAGGTGGATCCTTTCCCTTCTAGGACGCCTGCCAAGACCAAGGCCCTCCTAATTTGGATGCTAGGCCACCCGGGGGACAGCTAGGTCCCTGCTCCCTGGCCCAACCACACCCCCACGTCTGTCCTGGCCACAAGGCCTCTTTGGAGACCCAGTGTCAAGACGCCTGGCCAGGTAGAAACCACCTTAAAAATAGTGAGAACAGGGGCGCCTGGGTGGCTCAGTCAGTTAAGCGTCCGGCTTCGGCTCAGGTCACGATCTCATGGTTTGTGGGTTCAAGCCCTGCCTCAGGCTCTGTGCTGACAGCTAGCTCAGAGCCTGGAGCCTATTTCAGATTCTGTGTCTCCCTCTCTCTCTTACCCTCCCCTGCTTGTGCTGGCTCTGTCTGTCTCTCAAAAATAAAAATAAAAAACAAAAAATAAATAAAAAATAATAAAACAAAAAATAAAATAAAATACAGAGAACAGGGGTGCCTGGGTGGCTTAGTTGATTTACCTTCCAATGTCAGCTTAGGTCATGATCTCACGGTTTGTGGGTTCGAGCCCTGCGTTGGTCTCTGTGCTGACAGCTCGGAGCCTGAAGCCTGCTTCAGATTCTGTGTCTCCCTCATTCTCTGCCCCTCCCCCGCTCACACTCTGTCTCTGCCTCTCAAAGAAATGAAAACACATCAAAAAAGATATTTTAATAATGAATAAAACAAAATACAGAGAACAGGAGCAAGAATGAATAAACAAACAACAAATAAATAAGTAAAATAAATTTAACATACTCACACACCATACTTGTCCATACTTGTATTGCTGAGTCTTTGTGCAACTCCACTCAGGGACCAAGATGTCCCACTGGCTTAGAAAAGTAAATAAAATTTATCCTCAGATCCCCTAAATGTCCCTCTTGGTCCCGTGTCACTGCTGGATTCCCAAAGAGAGGCCGGCACAGGCGGGCTTGGGTCATTTTCCTTCACCTCACACACAACATGGGCCCTGGACAGTGAAAACTCACCTCGTGCCCAAGCACTTTCTGCTAAAGTCACTCGATGTCACCGCTCAGCTAGTCCGGCTGCTGGTTTTGAGTGCAGGCAGTGTCCCCGACGGGAGGGATGGTGTAAAAAAGCGGAAGCCCAGCTGGGGAGCCAGAAACCCCAGTTCAGGGCATCGACCCACACTTTCTCGCCACAGTGTGTGGGCATGCGCATCTGAGTCTGTTCCCAGAGCACAAGGACACCAACCCTCCCTCACGGGTTTTGAGAGCATTAAATGGCCGGTGTCCATCATGTGATCAGTGAGGTCCCTGAACCCTGGTGCATGCATTCAGTAAGTAGTGGTGATCGATGTCTGCAACAGAGAGTCCCAACCCCAATATACCTGGGGGAAGGGCCTGAATTGAAGGGCAGAGTCCTGGACGGGGGACATGGGCACCTAGATGAGCCACCGGCTCACCAGGGGACCTCGGCATGCTGCTTCCTTTTTGTGGGACTCAGGTCCCCCAGCAGCAGCAGCAACAGAGGCTAGACCAGCTCAGAGGTTTCTGAGGTCACCTTGACCCCTGGACCGCCTCACAGTCTGTGCCACCCCCCACCTGCCATACAGCTCTTAGTCTGGGATGCATTGTCACACATTATTTGCTTTAAGGAAGGCTTTGGGGGGCCATTCTAGGGTTGCCCCCAGCATTGCTCCGAGGGTGGTGCTCCCTGCAGTCTGGCTGGGATTGGGCCCCAGGTGCTGTAGCCATCAGGCCGCACAGTGTCCTCCACCGCCCCCCCCAGTCTTCTGTGCCAGAGACAGTGGGGCCTGAAGCAAGCACCTGTCTCACAGTGGGCCCTGTGTGCCACCGCCCAGCCCTGCCACCCCCCACCCTCCCACACCCAGCCTCTGTTTTGTACACAGACACCCTTGCTGGGACATTGGAAACCTGCAGGCTGATTTCATCTTTCTGACAACAATGCCTTTTTTTCCTTAAAGGGGCCACGGAACACTTTCAGGTTGGGGG
>NC_043702.1:99873009-99876580 GCF_006229205.1 Suricata suricatta
GGGCGTTAGAGTCTCCACATCGCCCACGGGGATCCTGAGGCTCAGGGAGGCTGCACAGTCAGCTTGAGGGCCAACAGCTGCTCGTGGGGCAGAGTGGGCTTCTGACCCGGGTCTGTCCCCTTCAGGGACTGCCATGGACTCAGAAGACTGTGCCAGTGGCTCTGGAGAGGAGTGGGAGCATGGGCTGGGGGGAGCAAGGCCTCCTGGGGCTGGGAGGAAGGGTCCAGGATGGTCTAGGTGGGCTGTTCCCCTTCCCAATTCCTCATACTCTCAGGAGTGGGGAGAGTGTGTCATTGGGATAGGCTGGTACCATGGTCATCCCTTCCTTGTCTCCTCCATGTCCCAGTTGTGTCCCTGGGACCAAGAAAAGGGGTGAGGCAGGACCACCTCCTCCCTCTGGGATGGTGAAGGTGGGGAGGAGGGGCCCAGCTGGGGTGCTGGCCCTAGTAACTCTTGAGCTGAGAGCCCCTCCACCCTGCCTCGCTGACCACCAGCTCCTAGACCCATCCACGGCCCCTGCGAGGACATCTTCCCCATAGCTGCCTCATCCCTCCGTTCCCCCTTCTGCTAGCCTTGGGGGTGCATGTCCCCGGAAAGGACAGCTCCTGCCCACCATGTGCTCTCGATCTCCTGGTTCATCAACACCGCCCCCGCCCCCCAGGGCCTTCTGCCGAGCCCTGCCCTTCAGAGGCCACCCCTTCGCTGGCCTCCCTGCTCCTGCTCCGCTGACATGCTTGTGACGTCAGCTCACTGCTCCCCTAAACTGATGGGCATTGAAGGGTATGAGGCAGGCTGTCTGGAAGTCTTCTGTTTCAAGAGCCTTTGGACCTGGCATGCCCTGTCCTTCTGGAAAACACTGCTGCTCACTGGTGGAGATAAGCTTCAGGGGAGAATTTTGCTCTTCCCTTTGGGCTGTAAGAGCATCCCTGCCTTGCGGTGACTGAGGGGGCAGAGGGCCCACGCTCCACGTGCCGGTCAGAAGCTCTGCCAGGGTGACCGAACTGTGCATGTGGGAGGCTTTCCCCAACCCCTGACAGCCCCTTATTAGAAGAGTCACCTCTATGTCCTGAGATTAATCTGACTCTAGGAAAGGAGTCACAAGGGCCCCGGGTAGAACCACGCGTCAAAGTTGTGGGTGCCACGGTTTTTTTTTTTGGTTGCTAGTGACTTAAGAGTTTGAAGAATGGGTAGGTCCTGTAGACTAACTGACCCGTCTGTAAAGTATCCAAACGACAACGTTAGGAAGGAGAACACTGAGACTATAAAGCAGCACCTCTACGGTCATAATCGATCATAATCGTTAGAAAGAAAATTAAGTTAGACACATCCTGAGAAGAATGAATGAAAAGGGTCTCACATTGTGGCCATGTTAGGTAAGTAACGCTAGCCACCATCAAAACACCCCCTAAAGGTGAGGGCTTAACACTATAAAGGTTTGTCTCTGCCCCGTGTGCCAGGAGAATCTGCCTCATCAGGGATCTATTCTACACAGTCACTGGGGGACCCAGTGCCTTCCCTCTGAGGGTCTGGATGGTCACTGGGGGGCCCCGGTGACCTCCCTCTGGGGGTCTCACCTCCGTGACCCTTTGCTCCAGGCAGAGGAAGGGATGAGAGCCTGGAGAACAGAGGGAGGAGTTTGGGGGACCAGGCCTGTTAGGGGTACCTGGCCACTTCTTCTCCCAGGACTGGGGGCAGAACCCGGTCCCGTGGCCCCAGCCCATGTGGTCACCAGCTGGCCAGGAAATACTGTCCAGCTGTAAGTCCAGTGTCCTCTGCCACCATGGCAGTTAATAAATGAGTAAATGAACCCGCCGAAATGAATGAAAAAAGAAATTGCCAGCACGTTCGGTGTCACTCCTATGCTGGGCTCCTTTTGTGATGAGGTTTGGGGGGCATTGAGTGGGGTGAGGGGGGTTCGGAGCTGACATCCAGGAAAGAATTCTTGAACGTCTTTGGTGCAAAAAGGTGATTTCTATTAAAGCCCAGGGACAGGACCCGTGGGCAGAAAGAGCTGCACTGGGGTCAGGAACAGTGACTGGTTATATACTGAGGAGTTGGGGGACTTTGATATGCTAAAGAGGACCCCAATGCACCTGAGGGCTTGCTATTGTCAAGCTCCCATAGTTTCCTTTCTAGGAAGGCATTAACATGAGAACATCAGGACAGTATTTGTCAACGGGCTGCAGGTTATGAGGAAACTACATTTTCCCTGCCATTTCCTTCTCGTCCTCCATCACTGTGGAGGGGTGATGCTGGGGCTCCAGGAAACGGAGTCTGTAGGTTTCTGGAGATTAGACTATTGATAAGATTGCCTTTTTCTTGTCATTTACTAAGACATTTGTAAACCAATGGAGACTCTTGTCCTGTGTGACAGTGATCTCTATCAGTTGGCCATTTGTTTTCTTTCCCGTCCTTTGTCCTTGGGCAGCTAAGTCAGCCTGAGGACTGTCACACACATCCCACCTTGGGTGGGGGGGCACTAGCTTGCACTTTGTCCTCAGCCCTCCCCCCACCACGCCCCACGCCCCCTGAGCTTTTGGAGTCTGTGGATACCAACGCACCCAACAGCCCTCTTCTGGGGCCCTTGTTGACCCTGTTGTAGGAATGAGGAAACTGAGGCAGGGAGAGGATCATTTACTTGCCCAAGAAAGAATTGAATCCAGATTTCTTTTTTAATGTTTTTTTTTTTTTATTTATGTTGGATACAGAGAGAAACAGAGCATGAGAGGGGGAGGGGCAGAGAGAGAAGAAGACACAGAACTGGAAGCAGGCTCCAGGCTCTGAGCTAGCTGTCAGCACAGAGCCTGACATGGGACTTGAACTCATGAATGTGAGATCTGACCTGAGCCAAAGTCAGAGGTTTACCCAACTGAGCCACCCAGGTGTCCCCAGATTTCTTTTTTAAGTTTATTTATTTAGAGCGATCAGGAGACGGGCAGAAAGGGAGGAAGAGAGAGAATCTCAAGCTGACTCTGTACTGTCAAGGCAGAGCGCGATTTGGGGTTTGACATGGGCTCAATCTCACCAACTGCCAGATCGCAACCCCTGAGTCAAAACCAGGAGTCAGATGCTCGGCTCACAGAGCCACCCAGGTGCCCCTGAACCCAAAGGTTTTGACTCAAGTCTGTGTTCAACTCCTCAGTTCTGCCTTAGTAGAGAGAGAGGCTCACAAAAACAGATTGATGGGTGCCTGGGTGGCTCAGTCAAGGTTAAGCGTCTGACTCTTGATTTCAGTTCAGGTCACAATCTCAGGATTTGTGGAATCGAGCCCTGAGTCGGGCTCTGTGCTGACAGTATGGAGCCTGCTTGTGATTCCCCACCTCCTCTCTCTCTCTCTTTCTCTCTCTTTCTGCCCCTCCCCTGCTCACTAACACATTCTTTCTAAAAATAAATAAATAAACATTACTATAAAGAAGGGTGACGTAGGATACATTGACATTCATTTATTCATAGAATTTTCTTAGCCGGCAGTCCATCTGAGCCCATGATACTGTGTACCAGGCACGAGTTGGATGGGGTGGAGCAGGGGGACCCCCCACCACCTCGTGCAGGCAGAGGGGAGATGCAATCG
>NC_043702.1:99876680-99897975 GCF_006229205.1 Suricata suricatta
GAACAGTTCAGTCTCTTGGTTACTTGGTTATGGGAGCTTAGAGGAAAAGCCGGGCTGGCAAGCTTGTGATCTGTGGGAGCCAGGAGAGAGCTGTGTCCACACAAAGAAGGAAGGGAGTGGGGAGGGAGAGAGAGGGAGAGGTAGGGGGGAGGGAAGGAGTTGAAGTAAGGAAGGAGAGGAGGAGGGAAGAAAGGAGGGAAGGATGGAAGGAAGGAGGGAAGGAAGGAAGGAAGGGGAAATAAAGGAAAGAAGGGATGAAGGAAAGAAAAAAGGAGGAAGGAGGCAAGAAGGAAAGCGTGGAAGGAGGGAAAGAAGGAGGGAGGGAAGGAAGGAAGGAGGGAAGGGAGGGAGGGAGGGAGGGCAGGAAGTTGGCTGGCTTACCTCCTTCCACCTTCTCCCACTCTGGACGTGTTCACGCCCAGCCCCTGCCCCGACTCCAGGTCAGCCTCTCTGATTATCAGCTATTCCAACAGCTGCCCGTGCCCCATAAGCCCCTCCAGATAACCCCTTTCCCTTGTAACTGAGTTTCAATATTGATCCACCCAATCAAGGCAGGTTAATATTCAAACCAGTTGAGCTCCGGAAGCCTCTAGCCACCAGGCTTTCTTCCCCGGAGTAAAGGGATAGGGATAAAGGCCCGAGGGAGGGGCAGCCATGGGAGGGGGGGCGGGGGCACAGCCTTCAAGCCTTCCCCGGAAAGTACCTAGTCCTGGGCTGCCTGGAGGGGCCGAGTGTCCCTGGCAAGTCCAAGGACTCCTACTGGCCTCCACGCCTGTGCCCACAGCACAGAAGTCCCGGTGCCTGCCCTTCCCTGGGGGAAGACCGAGGACCCACGGTGCTTTGGGGAGTGTAGACTGCTCTGATCACAGAAGGAAGCAGAGGAGAACAGGCCCGCACATGTCTCCAGGGATCCTGTGATACTGGCCCTTGGTGGATTCCCTCAGGCTCCTGGGAGTTTGGTCCTCAGGAGTCAGTCTCCTAGGGCCTACCCTGTGTGACACACACTCCCGGTAGAATCTCCGCCTACAGGAGGGAGGCCCAGACACCAGGCGTCTCCACCCCCACTGCTGGCTTAGTCTGGTCTCCCATGTGGGCTGCCACCGTCGAGGACTCCCAGGCTCAGGGCTGCTGGGTGTGGCCGCGGTGCCTGACCCAGCAGACAGTGGGAAGGGGAGCTAGCAGCCTCAACCCAGGAGGTCCTGCTGCCTCCCCGGAGGGCCCAATCCTCCAGGCGGGGGTTCTGCAAGCATGGCCCACTCTGGACGCCACTCAGATCCGAGCACTCAGACGCCAGCCCAAACCTACCGAGCCCAGCAGTAGGCAGTCCATTCACCACGGCCTCTGGGTGGTCCTGATGCTGCTGGAGGACCGAGGCAGCCCCCACCTGAGGCCTGAAACGGGGCTTCTAGTAGACTCATTCTGGAAGCTTCCTGCCCACAGCACAGCCAGTGGAATGTTTGCTAGAAATGGACTGGCTTCTGGTGTGACTCTGCTCCAGCTCCTGGGAAGGCAGCTGAGCCACGGACACTTTCTGACCAGTAGGTCCCCATTTAGTTCTCCTCCGGCCCTGCGCGATGTCATTCTCCCTTGCCTGCCCCTCCCCCCACCCAGAAGCTGCTCCTGGGGTCTGTTGGGAACCTCCTTCCATGTGACCACAGGGTCCCAGGGCAGCCGACATTCCCAGTTCACAGATGAGACAGGTTTGGGGAGGTTGAGCTTGCTCTCCATCATGTAATTCCAGGGTCCCAACCCCCCACCAGGCACACACCCTGTGCCCAGGCAAGTCGGGAGAAGGGAACTTCACAGGACTGTGACCCTGCGCTGGGGAGGCAGGAAGAATGTGGGCGGGAGCGGAGGAGCGGCAGTCCCGGGGGTGGGGGTGGGGGTGGACAGCACATGGACTTGACTGCAGCAGAGCACTGGGGACAGGCAGGCCTAGAAGAGGTGTCGGGCCGGTGTGGAGACTCGCGGCAGGTGGGAACATGAAGTTGACCGGCCACGGCGAGCTCCATAGGATCACATGTTCCGCAAACCCACCTCTGGCATGCAGCCAGAAGCCAAGGCAGAGACTCACAGGGACGCCTGCACGCCGGGGGTCACAGCGGCATGATTCACAGCAGTCGGCATGGGGCGGCCGCCCAGGGGCCGGACAGAGGAGTGGGTCAACACCATGCGGGGTGCAAGTACCAGGGAGTATGATCCAGCCTCAGACAAGGGAAGCCTGTCGTGTGCAGCGATGCGGGGGGAACTTGAGGGTATATTGTAGGAGTGAAATAAGCCACACTGTCACAAAGGACAAAGACGGAGGAGTCCACTCCTATGTGGTACCCAGAACAGTCACATTCACAGGGACAAAGCAGAACAGTGGTTAGAGGGGGCTTCGAGGGGGGAAAGTGTACAGTTTCAGCTGAGCAAGATGAGGAAGTCCTTGGAGACGGAAGATGGGGGTTGTTGCATGGTATGAACATACTTGACGTCACTGACCTGTGCATTTCAACGTGGTTAAGATGGCGAATTTCGTGTTATTCTGTATTTTATCAGAATTGTAAAAGAGAGTGGGAGAGACTGGAGGCCTGAGCCACAGGGGTTTCTTACAAATGAGTTTTATTTGCGTTCTGACACAAGCACAGATCCCACAGACAGATTTCTCGTCCGCACAATGGTGCAGTAACAAGTGCAAAACATGCTTTATTTCAGGTACAAAACAATGTGGCAGCAGGACAACTTGCGCCTCGATGCCCGCCCCATGACCCGTCATGCCCCCCTGACCCCTCCACGGCCCACGCCACCCCCCTGCATTCCCACCATCTTCAGGAAAGGGTCACCTTTCTGGAGAAAGATGGGGACATTACATTTTGAGAAAGAATCACATTACTCGTACAGGAACATTTGAAGACACAGTCACCACGTTTTGACCCAGCATGCAGAGGGGACCCCCCGTTCTCTTGTTACACCCAAGCCCCACAAAGGTTTCCCCACAGGAACACTCCAAGCCTGGTAGGGGAATCTCGGGATGAAAGCTGGTGCTGCAGAAGGAGCCTGCCCCCCAAATCTGGCGTGTGAGAGCACCGGGTGTGGACATGGGACCCAGACTTGGATTCTCATCCTGGTTCACCAGGAGTTAGTAGGACCCTGGGCCGGCATCTCATTTGTCCTGATCTCACCTGCAAAACTGGGCCACAGTGGCCTCATGGCAGGGTGGGGAAAATGGCAAGGGACAATGGCCGAAGCGCTGAGCTGGACACCCGACTCAGGAGAGGCCAACAGCGTGAACCACCGCTGCGTTGGTTCTGCTGCTAATGGGAGGCTGGCTGCGGCATCCAGCCACCTGCTCCTGGAGAGAGGAGCTAGGGGCCCACAAAGACCAGCCCCTTTCCCCAGCAGGTGAAACACTCCAGCTTCTCCTGGGGCAAGAACCGAAGTCCTACAATATACCCTCAAGGTCCCCCCGCATCGCTGCACACGACATCTGGGCCCTAGATGCCGTCCGCAGGCCCAGACAGCAGCCGCTGTCTGTCACCAAGCTGAGGCCACCACGAGTGGTCCCCGCGGCATGAGGAAAAACAGAACGCGCAGGAAGACACTTGAGGGACCCCAGGGAAGCCAAGAGAGGCTCAAGGCACCAGCTGGAGGTGAAGGTCAGGCTGTGGCTCCAGAGCAGGAAAGTTCCAGGGACCTGGTCAGGAGGCCACCGCCCTCCACAGCCTGCCGGCCTGTTAACTCCAGCACAGGACCCTTCGCCACATGGCCGTCTGACACCAAGCCCCATCACACCAAGCCCCATCACCAGTCCAGGGGTCCAAAAGCCCCCTGGGGCTCCAGGATTGGGCCAGGCAGAGGTGAGCCCTTCACAGAAGTGAGGGCCCGACAGGCAGGGGCACTCCGGTGCTGCTCAGACCGACACTTCTGCCTCAAAGCTCAGAACAGACACGTACTCTGTGTCACTACTACTGTTGGAGGGTCCTGATTTAGTGGGATGTCCGGTGGGGACAGAAAGCATCAGAAAGCTTGACCTCCTCAGAGGTTGGCAAATTTTTTCTGGAAAGGGTGAGGTTCATCAGCTGCCCTGCACTGAGTGGCAAAACCGCCTCTCCAAGAGCCTCTGCTTGGGGATGCTGCCCCTGGGAGGCCACTAAAGCAGGCGTGGCATGGCTGGGGAGCCACCACTCAGACCAGTGGCCCTCCCCACGTAGGCACAAGGACAGCCCAAGAGGAGCCCGCGCAGGGAGGGCTGGAGAGCTCAGAGGTGGCTTCAAGGGGCTCCGGGATGCCCTGGGGCGGGGGGAAGGGGTACCAGGAAGGCCTGGGTGGCCTGACCAGCACCTTGCTCCTCCCAGACCCTGCGCCCTGTCCCACAGGGCGGAGGACCACCATTGCCTCCCAGCAGGACTGACCAACGGCGCCACACACATAGAGCGTGACCCCGAGGTAGCTGCAGGGAGGCTTTCCCCAAGCCCCGTTTTGGGGTCCTCGCCTGAGGCCAGCTGCCGGCACTGCGCCCTCCCAGGAAGAGGTGGACTAAGGGCGAGCTTGCCGCCCAAGCAGGGTGATGTGACCCCTGACCAGTGTCCTCAGCGGAGCCCGAGCCAGGGCGTCACAAAGGACTGAAACAAAAGCATTCATCCCCACACTGGGCAGAGTGGAGAACATTCGGGGCTACGCTCCCGTCAGACACGGGGGCGAGGAAAGTGGTCTGCGCGAGCGCACACGCACACTTGTAGTGTAGACGTGGCGCCGGCCAGCACGGAGTCGGGGTGAGGCTGCCGGGGACCGCCCTGGCCACTCTAGGGGGTGCTGAGGGATGGCACACGCTCCTTACCTACACGCCCCAAGCACCCACGCAAGGCGGGCTGAGCAGGAGCGCTGGTGGCGCACTGCGCAACCAGGACGCCAGGCCATGCCCATCACCAGCCAGCAGCAGGACTCCATGTAGAGGACACCGGGAAAGCCCCACCGCCCCTCCCATTCACCCCATGACAGAGCCAGCCACGACTCCAGACAGGCAAACAGGCAGACACTCAGGCCAAGAAGGGCTCTGGGCGCCCCTTACCACTGCCTCCCACACCTCCGGCGCTGTCACATCGGCTGCCACCACCCCCACTCTTCATCCTCTGCTCCTCCACCTTCCGGAAGCCTCCAGGTTTGCTCTCTCAGCTCCGCCAGCAGCAGCAAAGGTTTTCCATTTTTCTCATCAGCTCGTTAATGATTTTCAGAGCTTGGCTTACTCAGGCAAGGCCCAGAAGCCCCCGCTGGACTTGGAAACTTGGGTCGTGTGCTCAGCCAGCCCCAGGGTGCTCCCAGTGAAACCCCTGCAGGCTCACAGCTCCTCCCAAGGCCCCTGACGCTGCCTGGGCAGGAGGTCCACAGGGCAGCCAGCTGACCTTTGCTTAGGACCCTAAGCCCCAGGATTGAGGCTCCCCATCTATGCTGCTCTTCCCATCCACCCCTCCCCCTGCAGCTCCTACCATTCTGCAACCTGGTAAACAGGAAAAGGTCTATCACAACCTTGCAAAGAGAGAAATGTGATGTCGTGAGAATAAAAACCTCAGCTTTGAGGCTTCTGTTTCAAGATGGTGGCCTGAGCGCTCGAGAAGGTCCCCCCCCCCTCTCTCTCTCTCTCTCTCTCTCTCTCTCTGGGGAGCACCTTTAAAATGTGTGGCTGCCATGGAGAAGCCACAGCTAGAATTACCACGTGGGGGCGGTGGGGGGAGGCACAGTTCCAGGAGGGGCTGCCCCATCCCCCAGGCCCAGGCCTTGACCTCAGAGCTCTTAGGAAAGAGAGCAGACACGTGTGGGAAGCTGTGGCTTCTCTGTGCTTTGACATTGAGAACATAAACTGGGCAGCTAGCTCATCTGAGCTCTGGGGAAGGACAAGCTGCCCAGACCAAGTGGCTGGGACATGTTAGTGCCAAATTAAGAAGTATATTTATTTCCTATCTCTTTGTAAGCTGTAAGATTCGACTAGAACCACTGGGAGAAGGTGAAATGGGCGCCTGGCTGGCTCAAGCAGTGGAGCATGCAAGTCTTGGTCTCAGTGTCATGAGTTCGAGCCCCATGTTGGGTGTAGAGATTACTTAAAAATAAAATCTTTTAAAAAAGTAGAAGGTAAAAACAAACCAACAAAAAATAGCAGTGCGGTTGCTGAAAATGGAAGACTCTGCTAACAGCAAACTTAAGGTAACAGATCTTTATTAGACCCTCATTTGGAATGAAGAAATAAAAATATGAGCCTACCACAATTAAATAATTAAAATCGAGGCTGTCACCACTTGGCCCAGAGCAGTGGCATCACTTAGGTCTAGTGACTGACAGACATCTTGAAATTCGAGACCAAAGGTCTAGTCCTGACTCTGTGTGACCTTGGGCAAATTATTCCACTTCTTTGTGGCTCACTGTCCTCAAAAAAGGAAATGGCTGGTCCCAACTCTCCCGTGGGACTAATGTGTGCAGTTAGAACACGCACCAAGAAAGGCTGCACAATATGACCCAGTACCGTTGAGAAGGTTAAGGGAGAGTAAGGGAGAGACAGTAAGAGGAAAGCCAGTTACAATAGTGGAGCCAGACATGGGCTGTGGAGGGAAGCAGAGGGAGGGGAGGTCAAAACTCATGCAGGAACACTGGGTATACACAGGCAAGAGTGACGCTCAGCCTCTACCTCATGCCATGTACAAAATTTAATTTCGAATGAATCAAAGGCTGCTAGAAAGCCCCAACTATGAAAATTCTTAGAAAGAACTTCTTCTTGACTTTGGATCACACCATGGTTTTTCAGATACCACACAAGAAGTGCAAGCAAGGAAAAGTAGGGATCTTGGACATCATCGAAATGAAAAACCTTTGTGCTGCGAAGGACATCAGAAGAAGGCGAGGATAATCCACAGAATGAGAAGAAAAATGTTACAGATCACAGAGCTGTTAAAGGACCTGTATCTAGAATATACCAAGAACTGATGCAAACACAGTAATAAAAAAAAGACCAAGGTCCCAAATAGAAATGGGCAAAGGATCTAAACAGATACTGTTCCAAAGATGACACAGAAATGGCCAATATGCACATGGGAAGATGCTCGACACCATTAGGCATTGGGGAAATACAAATCAAAACCACAGTGAGCTACCACTTCACATTCACTGGAATGTTCTCATCAAAAGACAGACAACAGCAAGTGTTGGGGATGATGCAGAGAAACCAGAGCCCTCCTACACTGCTGCTGGTAGGAGGGTAAAATGGCGCCATTGTTTTGGAAAACCATCTGGAAGTTTCTCAAAAAGTTAAACACAGAGTTCTGTAGGACCCAGCAATGCCACTCGTAGGGATGCACCCAAATGAAATGAAAACATATTCTGTACGCAAAAACAAATATGTTCACGGCAACCAAAAAGGAGAAACTCACGTAGCAACAGCTAATGAGTAAATCCACAAAATGTGGTGCATATATCCAGAGAATGAAACACTACACAACGATGAAAAGATTGACATGGATGACCCTAGAACACATTATGCTAGTAAAAAACAAAAGGCCACTGTAATCCCATATCCATGAAATGTCCGGAGTAGGTAAACCTCTATGGGAAGGAGAGTCATGGTTGCATAGGACAAGGGGAGTTGGGGGGAAGCGGGTGATCACTGAGGAAAGGAACAGGGTTCCTGTTGGGGGTAAGGAAAATGTCTTGAAGTTGAATGTGCTGATTCTGAATTTCCTAAAAACCACAGAGCTGTATGCTCTAATGGGTCCGCTGTATCGTATGTGAATTGTATCTCAATAAAGCTGTCGCCTGCTCCCACACCCTGTCTGCAAACAGGAATCAGGAGCCTCTTTTACTCTGTAGAAACACCTTACCTGTTTTCCCAAGTAAGTATTACTTCGAGAGCCCCCTTCACCCTCAGGGGTGTCCTGATTTATACAATAGATTTATACCACTGCCCTATCACTATGTGATATCAGGCAGATGGCTCTGCCCCCCTGGGTTTCATTTTCACCACCTGTAAAGCCAGTTCTGGCCATCTTTGATGCTAGCGCTGTATTCCCTGAAGCTCCACTTTAGAAGCTGTAAAATCCTGCTCCATTGATCACAGGCTTCTCAATGCTTTGGAAGATAAACCTAAGTTAGCAAAGAGTACAGATACCTGAGAAACAGACAACTAGTTCCTGAGTTTACTGGCTACTGATAATCAAATATCCCCATAATTAAGCCACTGAGAGGTGATCCAACCACACCAATGCAGGCAGAATGCCCTAAACATTCCCTCCACACATGAAAAAAGATAAACATTTCAGTCGGGGCCTCACAGGAAAGATGGAGTCCCTAGGAAACTTGGCCAGTGTGGCAGTGGTCTGCTCTAAATGGGACGTGGTTACATCCACCCAGAAGGGCCTGCTATCAGACCGTCAGGGTCATCTGCTCATACAGGCAATGCTCCTGTCCTAATCCTCCTTACCCGTGACTGCTTAGGACATAAAATTACATAAAAGGAGCTCAAGAAAAATATTCTGTCCTCATCCCTTTCATAATCATGAGAATGGACCTGAAAAGAGTTGTTCTACCCTCTCCTTCTTCCTCCCAAGGCCACAGACCTAGGTGTCAGGGGCCAGTCCTACACTAGCATTGTGGTGTCTACACTACCAACACAGAGACAGGAGCCCCTCGCTGGGCACTGCAAAAGCAGGTCCTTAGAAAAGGAGTCAAGGTGAAGGAGGCAGAAGGCACAGAATAAATCCCCTTCCCACCGATCCATTCAAGAAGCACAAAGACGGATGCCCACCAGGGTCGCAGAGAAGGGAAACCAACATGAAGATAGTAGAGCCGCAGCAAAGCACCCGCACCCAGTCAGCATCCTGGTCACAGAGCAGGTTACCAGAGAAGGTTAAGGTCAGGGTGAGGCAGGGCACTTCCCTGGAGGCAGGGGGACAACGGTCAGAAGGCCCGAGACACTCAGGGAACTGGCTTCCAACAAGGGCGCAAGGGGTTTCAGAGAAGGTGCCCCTTGCCATTTGCCTCCTAGGACAGTAGGGCTGGGAAAAGAACAAGGAACGTTCCAGAGCTGGAAGCCGGAAGGAAGGGACAGAGGAGCCTTTAGCTCACTCAACACCAGAGACTGCGTCCATGGGGTTCTGCTGGTCACTGGGCCACAATCTTCCGGGACTGGGCCATGTCCCTCTGAGCCACGGCTTGCCAGAGGGTGGCCGCGGCACACGGTGGTGTGGTTTCTACGTCCGAGGGAGTCTGTGGGGCTGGGAGGCGGAGGCCCTACTTTACACGCTCTGTGTCTGCTCAGAGGCCGCATTTCAGGATGATGTGGTAGCCATCGTTGCTCTCAGCTGCAAAGAGAGACACTGGACATTTCACAGGAAGAAAGGACAAGACACCATGACCTTGGGGGAGGAGGGATGGCATGGTACTGGCATACCCGCAGGAGCCCCGCCGCAGATAGTGATTCCAAATGGAAGACTGCATAGAGCAAAGCGTGTTAACAAAACCAGGCATTTTAACACATGCCTTCACATGCCTTCTGCCTCAGTGATTTCTTGCTTGCAATGAGCCTTTCGACCACAGCCCTAGACCCAAGGACTAAAGGTTCTCGGTCCAAGAAGGCTTGGAACAAACTGTGGTTCTTGGGGTATGGCCCCCAGCTCTCAGAAGGCAGCTGCTGGCTAGATCCAGAGAACAGGGGAGACAGGAATGGCCCTGTCATGGTCCAGAATGCATGACCCGGTCATAGGGCTTTCATGCTGATATACTCCGTACATTCACCTGCCCCGGCCCTCGGGAGGGTCACGGTCAGTCTGTCTTTCTCCTGGCACACAAGTTCCTCCTCAGACCCCTTCCTCCATGGAACCTTCATGACCCACCCCAGCCCTAGATTCCTGAGCCACCAGGCCTACAGGCTGAGCTGCTATATTCCACACCTGCCCCTCCTAACACCCTGACTTTAGAAAACCTAGAATGCAACTCCTACTCAGCACTGAGGTCATTCATGGAGGACACAACGCCTGGCAATGATTCCCCTTCTGAACGAACTCGAGCCGATCTCAACAGTTCTCACATTTCCAGGGCAAGGCTTCACAGGAAGGCTGTGTGCCTGCTTCCCACATGACATCCCCAGATAACATTCTCTCCAGGGACCCGCGGTGCAGGCAGGTCCCCGCTCACCCTACTGCCCAGGGAGGAGGCAGGGGGCATAGCCAGCATACTTCAAGGGGTGAGGGGGCTTTACCTTTCAAGGTACTGAGGATAAAACAAGACTCATCTTGGAAATTCTGCACCATCTGAAAGGCAAAAGAGAGACCGTGTCCCTTCAACAATGCCTTCCTAATATGAAAAGCCTCAATGACACCAAGCTATGCCACCACAGCTGGTGGAAAGTACAGTCACCGTGTTGGCATAAATGCAGGAGAATGATCCCACTTAACACTTACTAAAGAAACACGGGGCAAGATAAACGTACAAAATGATTATCATTTTAAGCAACAAAGACTGAACAGAAAGGACAGAACGGAGCCTTGCAGGGAGGCAATATGTTCACGTCTAATACAGAACTAAATGTGTTTGCTTTCGTTTTGAGTTCTCCTACTTCCTGGGTCCTCCGATCCCTGTAATGACCACATTACAGGAGCATGTACATGTGTAATAGCAACAAATAAAAGATTAAAGGGCTTAAAAAAAAAAACAAAACCTGGGGGGGTTAGTGGCCTCTGTATCAGAGCCCTAGGAGGACCAACTGAACACAGCGACGCCCCCATGTCTACAAATGTCTACGAAGGGGCGGGAATGGAACTATTAGCCAGCCAACTCTCTGCAGTTCCCATTTTGGTGAACTACCCAGTGACCTTGAGCATGTCAACCTTTTTCCTTCTGGCCTCCATGCCCTATCTGCAAAATGGGGCCGTCTCCAGAATAAAAGCACAGAACCGGGTGTTGAACAATGGAAAATGGCGCCCAGTGTTGGTGGGGTAGTAACCGATGTGACCACCTCATAAGACTGTCCCGGGGCCCAGTACCTTCCTCCCATGGGCCGGGGCTCTAAATAAACTCCTGCATGTGCACACTCGAAGAACACACGAGACTCTCTGGAGCAAGACTCTAGATCGCAGGTCCGGGAGTTTGTGCCCGGCCCTGGGTGTAGAGATTGCCTAAATAAAAACCTATAAGAAAATGCTAACTGGAGACAGTGCCTGCATCAGGCCACACCATTCGGTGGGCCAGGAGCTTCCAGCAGCATCTCGACCTGCATGAATCTCAAAAATATAATGGGAGGGGCACCCGGGTGGCTCAGTCGGTTGAGCAACCGACTTGGGCTCAGGTCATGACCTCACAGTGCATGGGTTCAAGCCCTGCGGCAGGCTCTGTGTTGACAGCTCGGAGCCTGCTTCAGATTCTGTGTCTCCCTTTCTCTCTGCCCCTCCCCCACTTACACTCTGTCTCTCAACAATAAATAAATGTTTAAAAAAATTTTTTAATATAAAGGGAAATGAAAGAAACTCATAGAACAATATGTTATCATTCCACCTACATGAAGCTTTAAAATAGGCAAAAATTAAACAATATGTTGAAGAGGAACAAAGCGGTGAATACAAAATTCAGACCAGCAGGTTGGAGAGATGGACTGGACCAGGAAATGAGCCCACAAAGGGGCTTCTAACACATGGCATTAACCTGAGTGTACATACTGGTCACTTATTCCCTAAGCTGTACAAATTCATTTTACATACTCCTTGTACACATCTGCCATATTTCACAATATCAATGGAAATAATATTAACAATATACTTAAGCATACCCACCACACACACACACACACACACACACACACACACACACACACACACTAACCAACAAGACGGCAAAACCCCTTTCCAAATTAAAAAATGCAAGCTACATTTTATTGCCTCCATTGGATTACTGCCCCCCAAATCCTGCAACTCCATCCACCTGTCGACCCCGGCCCCTCCCTGCAGCGCCTAATGATGCGTGAAGTACATTTATTCTATACCACTGGCCTGAGCCTTCTAGGACTCTGGGCGGCCCAGCCACTTGGGCATGCAAAGCCCTAAGCAAAGCTCACAGGGGCTTAATCAGTAACTCCCTTGTTTAATTAAGTGCCCTTGCACCTCCGGGGCTGCTCCACGGCTGGGCGGGCTGCCTCCAGCCCTCTGGGCAATTAAGAACCAAAGGTTTCCAATTGATTCAGGGTTAAGAGGCAAGGAGACTTCAGGGGAATAAGAATCGCCTACTTAGCTGGGGCAGCTTTTGGGTTCTGTTCTCTGCTTCACTTGCTTAACTGCCCACCCCAGAGGGCACAGGGCAAGCTGGGGAAGGAACTTCCTGCAGGGACCTGTGAAATCGCAAGGGTTCCGCACAATCTTGGCTTTTGTCTCCACCAAAGAAATTCATTCTGAAATGTAAAGTGACAAGTTTTCCATGCTGCTACAGCAGCCCATTGCTCAGGGTGTCTTGGCCTCCCTGCCTGGCTGTTCTAAAGTTGGTGCTCGGGTCAGGAACCCTGGGCTTCGTTTTCCCTATCTGTGAGACGGGGGTAGAAAAAGAGCTGCATTAGATTTAAATGTAATGACATGGAAGGAATTCTGAACTGGTGACAAAGACAGCCAGTGACAGGTAATATACAACTGGCTCTTGGGAGGGGTAGGGGTGAGTGTGTGTATGTGTGTGTGTGTATGTGTGATAAAGATTTTATTTTAAGTACTCTCCACACAGGGGGCCTGAACTCACAACCCTGAGATCAAGAGCTGCGTGATCCGCGGGCTGAGCCAGCCAGGCGCCCGTCTTTGCCATGCATTTTAAACACCCACACCTACACGCGCTCAGGCACACAGCGAATGCTCGCACAGAACACTGACAGAATCACTTCAAAGCTAATATGAACACTTCAAGGAAAAGAGTGGGGAAGGTAAGAACCCTTCACATTTGCCTTCAGTTGGTTTCTATCTCTTGACTTATACTAACTGTGAATTGCTTTTTATTCAAAAGGAAGGAAACCGCCACCACCTTGCCAACCTCTAGGACTCAACTCCTGTGAGATGGGGACTCTCCTTTAAGAGGCTTGGGCAATTGTAGTGACAAGTGGCAATAGGATTATTCCTCATGACAACATATGAAGCACGCAGACCGTGAGCACTTACATTGTACACAGTCAGATGTAAAGATCTCTCCATCACTTGCTCCCAGAAGTTACAAGTGCCTAGCACTCTCCATTAAAACCACCTCCCCTATCCGGTGTCTCCCGGTGCCTGATGCTATTTTCTCACTTTATCCTTATTACAACCTCCTTGGTGGGTGTAACTATCCCCATTTTACAGATGTGTAGACTGAGGCTCAAAGAGGTTAAGAAAATTTGCCCCAGGTCACTCCGCTCCTGGGAGCAAGGTCCAGGTGGGGACATGAATCCAATTCCAAAGCCCCCATCTGCTCTGCTTTCCCAGCCACCATTCAGGTCCCATGTCCCCTCTGCAGATGCTTTTGGAGTTCTCACGGCAGGCTTAGGGTCTGCTGAGCTCCCATCAGCCCAGCTGTGTTTCTAAAGGCCTCATTTCAGGCGCGGCGGGGGCAGCCTGCTGGCCGCAAATGTGGGCTCTACAGTGAGACACCAGGGTCCCCACCTGGCTCCACCCTTTCCCAGCTGTGAGACCCAGCAACTACTCAGCCTCCCTGTGCCTCCAGTTTCCTATCTGTGAAATGGGATCGTTTCGCTCACTTCACAGGAGCCTGTCAGGATTAAACAAGACACTGCATGGGCACTTAGAACAGTAAGTGGCGGATGAATACTGGCAGTCTTACCGCCATTATCCAGAGGAAAGGCCAGGAAAAACAGGCCTGAGAACCTCTGTTCTAAGGTGTGCAGGAATGCCCAACCATCCTGGCGAAGCAGTTTAATTACTAACCCTGTGCTTGGCTGCGAGTGGGCTCAAGTCAGAGGGTGCCCCCTGCCAGCGGCCACTTGGGCCACAAACAGGTCTGTGTGGCCAGGGACAGAAATGGGCAGGCTGGGGCGCCTTCCCCATTCAGCAGAGGAGTGCCCAGTTCTCTCGAGTGGCCCCCGGACCTCCACCCACCTCCTCCCGACCGGCCAGGCAGCGGGATGGGAATGGGGTACAGAGATAGTAGGAGGTAGCTACTCACAGCCTCCGAACCCCTTCAGGAGCAGTCTTGGCAGGTACGATGGCAGTCACCTGCCATCCCTGGATGAAGTCACCCCCAGGGGGCCCCTGCAGCCCAAAGCCCCAGGGCCCAGGGGGGGGTAGGGCAGTGCTCACCTCGTTGCTCACCACCACGTGGATGCCGGTGGGGCCCTGCCGGTACACGCGGTGGATGTGCTGTGGGGAGATGCTGTATAGGTTGGCGATCTTCTCAACCAGCTCCAGGGTGGTCAGCTCCTCCAGGAAGATGGCGTGGTACACTGGAGGGGGAGGGGCAGCACCGTCTAGAGACCAAGCGCCTGCTTTTGACGGCCCACCCACCCCTATCACTCCCTGGGTGTGACTCCCCGGCTGGAACAGGTTCAGAGCCCCTGCACAGCCCAGTGACAGGGTACACGCAGCGAGGCCGTGCATCCTTGTCCCTGTGCTGGCCCCTCCTCAGGAGACCGTAGGTGAGGTGCAGAGCTCCTATAGCCACCCCCCACCCAGTGACTGATGGGGTGGAGGCTGGAGGGAGGAGAAACCCTACATCCTTGTTCTGTCATGCAGAGGGGTCCCTGGATGGCTTCAGGCCAGCAGAGAGCAGCATTGCAGGGTGACTGCCACTTGCCAGCACGAGAGTCACGTCTTCACCCTTCCCTGCACCACAAGCACAACTCTACCCCGGCACCGACTGTGCCCATAAAGGGAAGCAAGGCGCTGGGAGTGTCACCAGCCCGCTGGAAGACGGCAGTGACCCCGAGGCTGTCGAAACCCAACCCAGCCAGGTCAGAGCTAACTCTGTAGGTGCCCTGCGGGGCATAACTCCATGTTTACGGGGGCAGGAACGGGGGGAACAGGGGGGCTCCAGTTCCTCGAAGGTAAAGCACAACCAGATTTGACTAGAGGTTCCCAAACTCCTGGCTCCACTGAGGAACCCTTGGTTCCAGAAAGATTGATGAGAGGCCCCGTTCCTTCAAAAGCGTGCGTGCGTGGGCACACACACACCTTGCCCCCCTGAAGGGTGCCAGGGGCCACAGGGTCCCAGTCGGGTGACAGGTTCACTGTCCCAGCATGTCAGACCGGCTGAACCTGACGTCCAGTGCTGTGCAGAGGGTGCGGCCACCACACACTGCCTCTCCCAGTGCCTACACCAGGTCAGGATGCCAGGCTGCCTTTCCAAGAGTCATCTTTGTAACAGTTCTAATGCACTTGTGTTTCTTTCCTATGTTTCAGGGCCCGTTCCACTTTTTCCGAGTTTGCTTGGCCGATAAATCAAGCTAGCCGTAAACACCCAGATGGCACCCTGTGCTGTGACCTTTCGTCGCTGGCCTTGCCTGCCTCCAGCTGAGTGTGGTGCCCCCGGGAGTGCTTGGAGCGGCTAACAGGCTCAGCCAGACACTCCTCTGAAAGCCTCCCAGGCCACCTCTTATCCAGGGTCTAGAGGGGCAGCATGGGGAAACATGAGGCTCTAGCGTAGGCGATCCCTGGTTCAAATCCCAACCCCGCCATGTGAGATGCAAGGTCTTGAATGATCTCCATGTGTCTTGGAGCCTGAGGGCACGTTCAGCTCAAATCCGTCCCTCACAGGCTGACAGCAGCCTTTGCAGCTGCAGGGGGTGGGGTGGGGAGGACCTAGACATTCTCCAGAAATGAGCAGGTTCCAGATGCAGGGCTGAGAAGCCAGCTCCCAGGGTCCAGCTGTTTGGGTCCTGACTCTGCCTCTACAACACTGCCGTCCGGGGGCAGTTATCCACTCTGTGCCTCAATGTTCCCCACAGCGAAACAACGTTCCCAACAGTTCCTACTAGAAGCAAAGAAGTGAGCACACGGAACGCCCTTTGGGCAGGGACGCGGTGATCCAGAGGGACCTGCAAAGGTGCAAAGACTCTACAGAGAAGGGCGGCTCGGCAGAAGCAAGGGCTTCCTTCTACACACATCATCTCACTGAATCCGCACACCTCTGGGGGCAGCGCCGCTCTCTCCAGCTCAACGTGGGAGCTGAGGCACAGGCCACGGCCAGGCGGCTAGTGCTGGTATTCAAGCTCAGCTGACCTCAGCCATGTCCTCTCACCAGACAGCCAACCCGAAAGAGACGCGTGCCCCTGAGGTGCTCCTTAGCCCAGGGGCAGCCACCAAACCACACTCGAGAGGCTCAGACAGCCAGGGAAACCACAGGCAGACACGCTACAGGAGTACGGCCACCGAGTGGCACCTGTCACCAGCCTGGGAGCCACCAAGGCCTGACTTCCGATACCACGAGTGGCTAAGCGGCTCTGGGGGGACACATCCCCCTCTCTGGGCCTGTTCTCCAAGTAAGAAATAAGCTGGGCCCCATGTTCTGGGGGGGTGACTTCCAGCTTAAACATTTCAATCACGACGGGGTGCCTGGGTGGCTCAGTCCGTTAAGCAACTGACTTCAGCTCAGGTCACCATCCCATAGTTTGTGTGTTCAAGCCCCGCATCCGGCTCTGTGCTGACCGCTCAGAACCTGGAGCCTGCTTCAGATTCTGTGTCTCCACCTCTCTCTGCCCCTCCCCTGCCCACACTCTGTCTCTCAATAATAAATAAGTGTTTAAAAAACAAAATTTCAGGGGTGCATGGGTGGCTCAGTTGGTTAAGCCTCCGACTTCGGCTCAGGTCAGATCTCACGTTCGTGGGTTCGAGCCCCGCATCAGGCTCTATGCTGACAGCTAGCTAAGAGCCTGGAGCCTGCTTCAGATTCTGTGCCTCCTTCTCTCTCTGCCCCTCCCCCTCTCATGCTCTGTCTCTCTCTGTATCAAAAATAAATAAAACATTAAAAAAAAAAAACAAAATTTCACTCTCGGGAGAAAGTTTAACAAAAACTCATCCCACATGAAGCCGGAGGGAGGTGGGTTGCTGGAAACATTCTCAGCAAGAGGGCTCAGCTGCAACTTCCTGTTAACTCTGCCAACCCCTCTAAGTGGCCCTGGGCTGGGGAGGGGTCCCCACAACTCACCACATAGACTGCTGTCCCCACCACCATCCCGCTTCTGCTGCAAGGGTGCTCGGTTCTGTTCCAGCTCCTGACAGACGTAAATGGTCATCTTGGGCCTCACGTTCCTGGCAGGAGCAGAGGAAATAAATAGCAGGGATGGGGCCCGGGAAGGAGGGCCGAGCTCAGTTGTTCCAGAATGTTCTGGCATACAAGGTGGAACTAGCAGAGGGAAGGATCTGGGGAGAAGAAAGGAGGCTGCGGGGGTGCGATGGACTTCTGGGCCTTGACGGCTGCCCGCGGCCTGTGGGAGGCGGGAGGTCCAGCGACAACCCGTGAGGCACTTGCCCAGAACACGAGCCTCCAGATTCAAGGCGTTTTTCAGGGTGATAACAAGAGCAAACGCTTTCTCTGGCTTACTCTTCACCAAGCGCCGTTTTCAGGACTTTACCTGCCTCCCTCCTCCCTTCCTCACACACTCAGGGAGCTGGAACTGAATTTTACAGAGAAGGAAACCAAGGCTCAAAGGGATTAGAGCTTTAACCTTATTGTAAGAAACTCATCAGGGGCAGCTCAGATCTGAGGTTCACACCCAGACTCTCTCCCTCACTCAGAAACTGCGCTGCGTGAAACTTAAATGAAATTTAAAAGTCACTTGCTCGATCACATTAGCCTGAGACCAAGGCTAGGGCTGCCATGAACAGCGCCCTCAAACATTTTTGCCTCCGCACCCAGTTCCCTTGGACCTGGCCCCGCTCTCCAGTCTGCCCAGAGCCGAGAAGTGCGGCATGAGGCCGAGTAGCCAGTCCAGGTCTTCCTCTGGGAGGACAGGCTGGAAGCTCAGGACCATGCAAGGGGCTGGGCACCCAGGGAGAGGCTGAGGCGCTGAGATCCAGAGCCAAGGCTCTTGGGGGAAGGTTGCGGGGGGGACCCAAAAACAAAAACAAGGGGGAAGGGCCTCTGGGCTAGGTGAGCAGCAGCCCCTACCCCCTATGGCCATGATCCCCTCTCCTCCAGCACCTGTCCCCAGCAGAGCCCTGTCCCCACCAGCCACCCCACATGGTGGCACACAAGAGGCCACACCACACCTCCAACTTGAAAGGGACACCCACCTGCCTTTGATGGCATTAAAGAGCCGGATCCCATCTGCGGGGCCACAGATCTGGACCAAATCGTCTCGAGACATCTTCAGCAAGTCAGCACCTAGGCAGGTAAATGGAGCCGCTCGTCAGTGGGACACACAGAGAAGGTTCCGTCCCTGGGCAGACACTGCACTATGGGCAGGGGAACAGGGAAAAATCAGCCTTCTCCTCCACGAGCACCAGACATTCCAGAAAGAAAGACACTGAAAAAAGCTAGACATCAGAAAATCACGGCACAAGAGAGGAGTGGTGCTCTCAAAACTCAGTAGAACAGACGGGTGTTTACGAGAGCTGACAGGTCCCCACAGCTGGCGCCTGCCTGTCACTCCCTCCGCACTGGTTGCCAGCACATAACATAAGTGCACGTAGCCTGACATAGGACACCGATCACACGTGCATCGTGTGAGGACAAACGGACACAGCTCCCTGGATGCGGCCCTTCTGAAGGGATCAGTGCTCCCAACACACAGAGCAAGAGGCAGAACGTTCCCACCCCCCACAGGCCCCCTCGTGCCAGCCAGCCGCGCCCCCCACCTCTGGGGAACCGCTGTCCTGATTTCCCACATGCATGAGTTTTGCGTGCTTCCCTGCAATGTATGGACGTGGAACTGAATAGGATGCTTTTTCCCTGCAAGTTCTAGTTCAGGGCTCATTCATGCTGTCTGTGGTTAGACAGCATTCACACCCTTTACTGGACGTTATTGGTTGCATGAGCACACCACATTCACCTGTCCACTCTGCCGACAGGCACTTGGGTGCTCCCAGTTGGCAGCCCTCATGAACAAGGTCTCTGAACCTTCAGAGACCTCCTCCTCAAAGCCCACAGAGCCCCCTACAGCCTTGTGCCCAGGTAGACTCTCTAAGGCACAAGTCTGCCATGAGCCTTCTGCTCAAAACTGGCTGATAGCCACATGGCCCAGAGCGACAATATCCATCCCCTTTTCCTGCCAAGGTTAAGGTACAGTTTCAGGTATGTTTCTGTAGGCACAACAGCTCCCCTGACACCGAGTAACAGCCCAAATCCCTCCACTGTTCTAGTACCTCTCTGACCCCACCTCCTTCGGTGGTCCCCCAGGTTCCAATCACCTGAATGTTCTGCTCTGTGGTCACACCAGTCAGGTACACAATCCCCCCACACCTTGTGGCCTCTACACTTTCGCCCCACTTGGAAATTTCACTGTCCCCCATACCCACTTGGCTCCCTCCCTCCCCTTGGGTACCTTCTCAGGAAGGCCCACGCGGAGCACCCCACCTCAGACGGCAGCTTCCCGCCTGCCCCCTGCCACGGGGCCATGTCCCCTCTCAGAGCTGCCCATCACAGAGGGGCCACACTGCACGAGACACATAGTTCATACAGCTGCACTGGCTCGAAGCTGCAAGAGCCCGAGAACAGGGTCCGACCGTCCTCATACCTGCCACCAGCACCAAGAAAGGTCTTACAAAAGACGGGCCAGAAGACGACCACGTGCGGTGTTCCTTCCATGGCCACAGATGCCCCTTGAGGACCAAACTGTCCTCCCTATTCCTCTGGACTGACTGGACCTGGTGGCAAGATTCAATCTCCCTTTACCCCAGCCCACAGCCCTGGGACTGGGTCTCCAACAGCCCCATCAGCGAGACCATCAACAATCTTCTCACCTGTGGCTTTGCACCGTCTCACGGGTCGTGGCTCTGGAGACAGTGTGGCCAACAAGCCACATTACCAGGAAGGCCTGCTAAGCATGCAGCACCCTGGCCACGGGGGTCCTTCCCAGGTAGATGGGGCCCCGCCCCCCATGGGACCCAGATGGTCCATCCTGAAAGCCACACTCAACTGGAAACTTCTAGGGGAATGACATCCTATTTTAGCACTTGGCTCAGGGTCGTTAAATTCGAGTGAGTGACTGACATCACACTAGGTCTCTGGGACAAAACCGACGCCCTGCAGGCATAGCAGGAGGGTCCTGGAAGGTAACTGGCTTTGGTAAGTGTGTCTAAGATCCTTGTGGGTCTTAAAAACACAGGGGCACCTAGGTGGCTCAGTCAATTAAGGGACTGACTTCGGCTCAGGTCATGATCTCAAAGTCAGTGGGTCCGAGCCCCACGTCAGGCTCTGTGCTGACAGAGTCAGCTCAGAACCTGGATCCTGCTTCGGATTCTGTGTCTCCCTCTCTCTGCCCCTCCCCCACTCATAATCAGTCTCTCAAAAATAAACAAAACATTAAAAAAAAAATAAAACACAGAGCCTCGCACCAGAGAAGCTGGCGAAGAGTCGGCAGAACTGGGAGAACCGGTTCCGGTGCAGCCACTGCTGGGCGTCCTGGATCGAGGCCGACGGGACCAGGTGCTGTGGGCAGAGAGAAGGGGCCTGAAATGACCACACAGGGTCCACCCAGGCCCGAGTGGCCAGAAGGCCCGGCTGCAGACACTTACATCACTGCCCAAGGGCAGGGGCTCCACTGGGTGGGTTGGAGAGCTGTTCCTGCAAAGGAAGAGAACAGGTGCTGGGCGTGCGGATGCCTTCGGGGACACAGGACATCCCCCCCACCAAGGCTCTCCCCTCCCCTTGGGTATGGCACTTGTTGGGAACTGCCACAGCCTCTGGAACCTCCCGGGTCAGAGAAATGTAGGCAGGAGCCGCCTGCACATCCCTCAACATCCCTGACCAACCGTTTAGGGCGAACACAACGCCCCAACTGGCAAACCAGCCCAGCGATAACCCCTCCAGCCCAAGCTTGGAGCCTGTCTGCATCCCATCCCCTCCCACGCCACTTCCACCCCAGCCTCGCCCCAGGGAAGGGCAGCTGCCCAAGGAGCCTCAGATACCACTCTGCACGAGGAGGCAGGAGAGGGCTGGGAGTCCCCAGGGGGTGTCGCAGTGAGTGACAGCCACCCTGTGGTGTCCATCCCCAGTCGGAGACACACTGACCCGCCCGCCCCCCCCACCGAGGGCTCAATATGGAGAAGGCACCGACCTAAATATCTGGATTTTTAAGTTGAAAGACACACTTTATTTTTTTTAAGTTTATTTATTTTGAGAGAGAGCATGAGCAGGAGGGGCAGAGAGAGAAAGTAAGAGAGAGGGA
>NC_043702.1:99898075-99921679 GCF_006229205.1 Suricata suricatta
TGAGACTTGTCCAGAGACAGCAAAGACCTACAGGTTTTGCCTGTTGGGGAAGCAGCGGACCCAGTATCCATTTCCTCCCTTCCTGGTGATGACACCTCTTTGGAGAGGGCCGACTTGGAACATTCCTGAGGACTTACTGTCAGCCGCCGACCAACGGCATGGTAATTATTTAACTCTGTGGGGAGAATGGGCTGGAATGTGTTGGTGCTAAATCTGGGAGCCAAAGAAGAGAGCCGACACGTGGACACCTCACAAGGTCACAGGCCCAGTGGGGGTTCTGACTAACCACACCTCACCCTGACAAGGGCTGGGGCGGGGGGGGGGGTGCGTCCTGGAGCATCCCTGGACCTCTCCTCCACTCGGGAGTCCGAAGACAGCCAGGAGCAGAAGGCCAGGAAGGGAAAGTGTCCTCAGATGGAGGGCAGTAGGGGCGTGGAGGGCAACCCCCGATGGGATCACCCACAGAGGAGGGGACTAAGGCCTGGCACTGCTTTCTGCAAGAGTAAGCCAGGCTCTTCCTGCACCAGGGCTCGCTGCCCACTGCCATCCCGAGTTACACACCAGTATGTAGCAGTCTGCGCTGCAAAATTAGCTTCCAGACTATCCTGTTGCAAATACACTTCTGCCTATGGCTTACTACACATGCTCACACATACAGCTTGTCAGCCAGGACCAGGACCAGCCACTGTTGGCTTAGATGCTCTGTGCCTGGGCCTCACCCTTAACATGGCCTTAACACCGCCACAGCCGGCGCTGGGCCTCACGCGTCTGCGGAGGGAGTGCCTGTCAAATTATTCAGCGGCCACACAGCCACTAGCTGCTCTGATTACAGAACACGGTGGGGAACAGTTGTTTATACAAACAACAGAGCCCACGAAGGGGGGCACCAGCGGGGAGCTGGGACGGGAGGAAGCCTATGACGGTGAAGGTCTCAGACACACCCTGGGCAGAAGGAGGGCTGGAATCAGTGTCAAGGTTAGGGGGAAACCCACTTTGACATCTGTCCCAACCACCCACTCTGACCAAAGGAGCCCTCGGGTCTCTCTACCATGCATAGAACTCCATGTGCAAGGGCCATCTGACGCTCCCTGTCTGCAAGAGCCAGAGCCTGGCAAGAGCCCAATGTCCCCCAGTAGGCTGTCTAGCCACCCAGCAGAGGCCACGCCGCTGGATGGAGAACTAGAAAGCTCTCTGTGAACAGACAGGGAACTGACTCCCATAGGCTATAAGACAAAGGTAAAGAACAGTGTGTCTGTGTGCACCATTGGTGCAAAACAAATGGGTGGTGAGCACACCTGTGTGAGCAGGGGCCAGACACAGGTGGACCCAGAGACACCAGCTGCCCTGGGCGCAGCTCGAGGCTATGGTACCTCCGAGAGAGGCATTTCCTGAGGTATGTACACTCCCTTGTACCTTCTGGAGTTAGGGCCTTTACCTGTTAAAAAACTAATAATAACCTGATTCTGGAAGGTGCAAATGCAGCACAGAGCTGGAAGCTATTCTGGCCACCAGGCCTCATTGAATGAACACAGCTCCGGCCCTGGGAACCTGCCGCAGTTTACTGGGCACTTTCAAGGGAAGCATTTCCTCCAGGTGGGCAGCTTCCCGAGAACCTCGACCCAGGGCACCCGCTCACCTCGGTGAGAATGGTGGTCTCATAGGATGGCTGGTACTTCTCCTTCTCCTGGGCAGTTCTCTTCTCCATCTTTTCCCGGTCCGTCTTCTGTTTCCGGTCAGCTCCCTTTGGCTGCAAATGCAGAGCACAGAGGTCTAATTAGTCCAAAGCAGGCAGAGGCAGCTGTCAGACAAAGACCTGGGTCTGAGCGACAGTCACAATGACTCGTGCACACCCCACCGCGCCCGGGGCCCAGGAGCCCAGGCTGGATCTCTGGACAGGAGGGCATCTCTGTCACCGCCCCCAGGGGGCAAGCCTGCGGCCCTCCTCCCAGAGCCTTTGTGCCTCCCCACCCAAGGGGACTCATAGCCTCCCCTGGGCGCCTGCCTCTTGGCAGTTCATGGGGAATGTCAATGCCACTGGCCCCTAGACAAACCCCTGGGAGCCTCAGCAAACCCCAAGACATTCCTTGGGTTACAGGGGTGGGGAGTCTGGTATGCACCAGTGGGCTGGGAGACTCTGGACATGCATAAAGGCCTCGGACTCCCAACTCCTAGGGCCCCCTGTGCAGCTCCCTGCTCACGCAGGGTGACACCTCCATCCTGACAGAGCCTGGCCTGGGCGCCAAGCAACCATGAGTGACTTTCAGAGGGGCCCGGGCCTCATAAGCTCTAGCCCATCTTTCATTTACAGGTAAGGACTGAGGCTCAAGTCACTTGTCAAAAATGAAAAGGCACCTGCTTTAGCCGTTCGGGGTCTTAAAATAGAGAAACTGAAGCAGAATCAAGTGTCAAGCAGGGGAAACAGTGCCCAGGTGTGGTGGCCCCGCTCACAGGTGTGCTCTGGACAGTCACCGCCTGGTTGGTGGCTTCCGACATCAGGACTCCAAGCAGCCACAGCACCCAGGACAGAGCAGTGTCACCGTGTACACGATGGGCTGCAGTGTGCAGTGACAGCTGTGCATTCCCACACTCAGCGGCACCTTCAGGGTCTCCTGTCCCAGCATGCACCTCCCACAGACCATAGCCATTGGCTCCTGGCCCAAGAGCATTTTAGGAAACAGCCCTCAGGGTAACGCAATGCCCATGTTAGACAGAGATGGGCTCACAGGAAGTCAGGTCATCTCATCTCCCCCATAGCCTGCCTCCCCACTCCTGTCCCTAACAGGAGGGATTCTCCAGTTGGCGGACGTGAGGCGAGGCTGCGTGTGGGCTTAGCACTCAGCCCAGTGACGCCTGTGGGGGAGGTGGCTGGTCAGAGAGGGGTCCTGTCTGTCCCTTCAGAGGCCCTGACGTACCCACTGAGCCCCAGGGCATGGCCCCACCAAGCGGGAGGCATCCCAGTGATGGACGGGGTGATGGACAGGTTGGTGAGACTCCGCCTGGTACTTGTGCACACTGCAAGAACTCTGTCTGTGATGGGGCTGGGCGCATGGGGTAGCCACACCTCCTCAGGCATTCTGAGAAGCCAGATTCAGGGGATAGAGGACCCAGGCCCCTGCAGAAGATACCAAGGTCCTTCCTGAGTCACTCAGACAAGGAAGCCTCCAGACCAATTCCTCAATAGTTCCTGGTGTGTGGTCCAGGAGTGTGGTGGGCAGAGCCCTCACCCCGGGCTTCTGCCTCAAGGTGTAGAAAGAGGAGCTGGTGGGGGGAGGGGGAGACAGGCACTGTGGGGGGACAGACACTGTCCCTTTCTCCTGTTGCCCAATGCAGCACCTGATCCTTAGGAACTCCACTGGACACCACCGGGCCTGAGGACAAGTGCAACTGGAGGGACCACAGATGTAGTCTGTATATGAAGAGGACAAAGGGATGACTAGGGACAGGCAAGGACCTCCAGCAGCGCAGCGGGGGAACTGTCCATGGGAAACCATGGAGAAGCTGTCCAGGGAAACCACAACTGTGCAATCCCGGAACAGGCAGCAAGACCAGAGGCTGCGGCACCCACCACGACAGCGGACCAGGTCAACAGAAGCGTGTTGTCCCGAGACAGCCATGTCCTCATCCCCAGGACCTGTCAGGCCGTCACCCTATGTGGCAGAAGGGGTGAGGCTGCACGTAGACTTAAGTGAGCTAGAGTGTGGGGTGAAAACAGGAAGGCCATCCTGCATTATGCCAGGGCCCCATGCAATCACAGGCCCACAGAAGGGGGCAAGAGAGGGAGGGGGAAGGGGGGAGTGGCATGGCAAGGGAAGGGCTCGGCGCCGTTAGCCCAGGGAGACCCTCTCAGACCTCAGGCCCCCAGCACTGGGAAATAACAAACTTGTGTGGTGCTAAGCCCCTAAACACATGGTAAGTACTCTGTTACAACAGCCACAGGAAACCCATACAGTGGGAGTGAGTTCAAGGAGTCAATCCCGACACAGGGCTCTGAAGGGTGTTACCGCAGCACCACTAACTGACCCAGGCGTCCAGATCCACATGGCCTACCAGCCCTCACCCCTGGGCCGCCACAGGCTCCACGGAGACCCTGCACCTCCCCAGGGCCATGCAGGGCCTTGGGCTGCATCACCAGCCACCAACTCCCATGAGGGAGTATTGGTCCAGACAGATAAGATGAAAATGGTGACAGGCAAAGGCAGGGGGTGAGCACAAAGGACCCCTGCGGCGACACGGCCTTGGGACCTCAGAGAGCTGTCTCCCGCAGGGAGGAAACAGAAACCCAAACTTGTTCAAGTCCAGACACTCTTACAAAGCAGAGATGGGCATATCCATCCATGGTGACGGGAGACGGAAGGTGCCCCCAGCAGGAGGATGCCTACGCCGGCAAGCCCATCACCACCGGATGTGCTGCTCCTGCTCTTTAGGGGTCCCGGCGGAGCCCCAGGCCACAGTGATGCCAAGCCCCCACCAGGCCGGGGGGAGGGGGGGGGCTGCGCAGGCGGGCCTGTGGGCGCGCGTGACCCTGGGAGGGATGTGGTATGGATGTCCCACCTTGAACACCTTGATCTGGCAGCTGGCCGAGTGCAAGTGTGCCGCGTATTCCCCATTCTCGTTCTGCTTGAACGTATCGATCTGCACCCGGAAAGGCACGCCCTTCTCACCCCCGTGTTTCCTCGGGGTAAACTCTGTGCTGATGCAGTGCACCTACGAGGGAATACAGGCCAGAATCAAGAAGGGTGGGGACAGGTCCTGGGCTCCGCAAGGGCCCCTCACCGCATGAAGGGTTCCCATCCTGCCCAGGCAGGTGCAGGTCTGTCTCAGCCTCCCCGCTCCCCCACATCCCCGAGTTATAAAGGACACACCCTCCCACCTTGGTCCCTTGACCTTGGGGCCCTGCCTGACCAGCTCAGTCCTGCCACTGCTCAGGCCCATGGGCCCCAGCAGCTCCCCTTCACTTCTCTCCCCAGGCAAACCCCACAGACTGCAGATCAGGTGGGACCACAGCTAAGCCCCCAGGGGCCCTGGGGTCCAGGTTCCTGAGGCTGGGCCAGAAGCATGACCAGGAGGCTAGAACCATTTTGATGTTTCTGCTAAGTACCGACTACACGAAAATGTGCTCACTATGTATTTATTATTTTAATACTATAATACTAATGTATTACTGCAGTAATGCAACGATATTGCAATAGTGATTTTAAAATACAGTCAGAGGTGCTTGGGTGGCTCAGTCAGTTAAGCAACTGACTCTTGGTTTCGGCTCAGGTCATGATATGATGGTTCACGGGATTGAGTCTCATGTCAGGCTCCATGCTGAGCACAGAGCCTCCTTGGGATTCTCTCTCTTCTTCTCTCTGCCCCTCTTCTGCATGCATGCATGCTCGCTCTCTAACACTGTAATTATGTTGTTGGGGGTTTTTTTGTTTGTTTTTTTTTAATTTTTTTAATAGTTTATTGTCAAATTGGTTTCCATACAACACCCAGTGCTCTTCCCCACAAGTGCCCTCCTCCATTACCACCACCTCTTTTCCCCCCTCCCCCTTCCCCTTCAACCTCGGTTCCTTTTCAGTATTCAATAGTCTCTCAGGTTTTGTGTCCCTCTCTCTCCCCAACTCTCTTTCCCCCTTCCCCTCCCCATAGTCCTCCATTAGGTTTCTCCTGTTCTCCTGTTAGACATATGAGTGCAGACATATGGTATCTGTCCTCCGCCTGACTTATTTCGCTTAGCATAATACCCTCGAGGCTCATCTACTTTTTAAAAAGGTCACTAACTTTTACTGAGCAATTACTATAGGCCAGGCACAGCAGTAATGACTTTAGGCTCACTCTCTGATTCATAAGACAGGTGGAAAAATGAAGAGGCTCAGAAAGGGACATACAGTAAGTGAGAGTCCGTGTCAGCCCAGAAGCACAGGGGCCCTGCCATGTCCCTGAGTCCCCACCAGGTGCCTGACCATCAAATAATGTAAACATAGAAACTACCATGGAAAACCATTTTATTTCATGGGATATATGCTAAGATGTGCTTATTTTGTAACAAGCTTACATATTGATAAGCAAATGCCTCCCAGGATTCTACAACACGCCAAGCCCCTTTCCGGCCCCAGGGAGTAGCCAGCTCTGTGCCTGGGCCACACTCCTGCACCCCTTCCCTTCAGGGTGTGTCCCTACAACAGAGAATGGGAGTTCCACAGGGCACTGCAGAGGGACTGGGCCCCGAAACTCTCGGCTCCCCCAGAGGACGACCTCCCCCCGCTAACCTGGATGAATGCAGAGGCTCTCTTCGAAGGGTCCCACAAAAACTCGACGGCGTTCAGCTGGGTGGGGCTGGCCCTGGGGTCCAAGATACCAACAGACAGTGGAATATCTGCACACACATACACAAAAGTGCCATAGTCAGCCACTCCCAAATACTTAGGGAAGGACTCTCACTGCAGGTCCCAATTAAGCACCATCTGAAAGGCCACAAGTTCTGAAAGGTACATCTTGCATGACCCATTTGGCAGACAGCCAGACTTGAAGTGCCACAAAGCTGTTTAGAGTCTTTGTCCCGATCCGTGTCACCAGTCACTCTAGTCTGCTGCAGAAGTATCAGTGTGCCTGACTGCCCACTGGAGAAATGACCTGGAGCTAGGGGGTCTGCGCACCCAGTTGTCATTTCTAGGTTCTAAATTCCAAAACCCAAATGGCTCCCAAATGGCTCCCGGGGTTATAGATAAAAGACCATGGATCCGTGCTTAAGACTCCAAAATCTAATCTCTACTGCCATCGGTGATGCCTTCCCTTTTTCACAGATCAGATCCTTTACGACAAGGCCCTCTGGGAAGCCCCGGGAAGTCCCCGCAATCCCAGACAGCACCTGGCCTTTGCATTCCACTGGAAAGGGGAAGTCCCCAAGGGCAGGCCTGAGGACACGTCACCTGTGTCAGCTCCCACAGCATTCTGCCCAAGGCAGGAATGCACTGAAGTGTCTGTCCCTGAGTCCCACAGTATCTTGGTATCTTGGTATCCTGGAGTGCCTGGCCCCTCCTAGCTCAGGAGACTCACCGATGTCCAGGATCCGGTCCCCAGGCCTGCTCCACCGCCATCCTTCCAGCTGCTGGTGCTCTGTGTACTGCAGCCGGCGGTCGTGGAAAACCACTCGGATGATGCTCTGCAGAAGGGGAGGCAGAGCAGGGGACAGCTGAGTGTGCAGCCAATGAGGACCCAAGAGGAACCACCTACCAGGGCAAACATTCCACCCTTTAAGACCAAGGCCCACCCGGCTGGAGCCTTCCTTCCCAGCTCTGAGCTCTGCATGCTCTCCCCGCTCAGAACCCCGATCATACAGTGAAAACGATGGCTACACTTTTGTCCAAGATCACCAAGTGCTTTCCACACATGGCTAAGCTATACTTTTTGTGTAGAGGAGCAAACCAGAGCTCGGGGAAGCTCAGTAAGCGGCAAAGCCTGGCTCAAACCAGAGTCTTGTCTAACCCAGAGCCCGTTCCAACAGTCCAGGCCCCTCTGGTTCTCAGTGGCGCCCGCTCGCCCCCGGCCCCCCGAAGACAAACACGCCCTGGGGAACAGGAACTCACTGGGTTTCCCCAGACCTCCTGAGCCCCACTCCCACAAGCCCAGGTTCCCAGGCCCCAGCCAGCCCCTGGGGACAGGGTAGGGGGTGGCCCCACAGCCTTGCCTTGACATATTTTGTGTTCAGATCTTGAAAGTCTCCCAGCTTCCGGTTCTCCAGCAGCCGGATCTCATAGGACTGACCTAGAGGGGGGTTAATACATTTTCCATTTCTGAGTGTTTTCTAATCTTGGGTTCACCTAGATAGAGGCCTCCTTGACCTCCTGAGTGGGCACCCAGGCCGTATGTCCCCCGGGGGACAAAGCAGAGGCATGAGCCTGTGGCCGTCCAATGGGTTCTCTGGACTGCACACCCAGCTTGTCCCCACAGCCTGGTTACACCTAGAGCACCCCAGATGGCACCCCACATGCACCCCAAGACACAGCACTTCTACATTTTTCAAAGAACTGGAATTCAACAAAACGGAGTTAACATTAAATTTATGGAACATAACTTCTCATTTCTTCATAAAGGACACCCCCCATTCACCTGGATGGAAAGCACAGCCACTCACCCAAATCCACATTACAGTAAATAACTGACCATACCCTTCCCGAGCACAGGTTAAAGGAACGAGTAAAAGCCTGTTAAACATTGTCTCTAATTGCAGAATGAAAAGCATTTTCCCAAGTTAAAAGAATTTCATGTATTTAAAGGGTGTGGGGATTCTAACTAGCACAAGCTGGTTACAGAACATACGTGGAGAAGAGACTGATGCAGAGTAACAGAGAACCTGAATCGATGAATCCCATCTATGATTAACCTGAAGAAAACTATACACGTTCTATAAGGAAATAATATACAGTCTGAACAAACAGGAGACGCCATATTCCTTGACTGGAAGACCATATATCAAATGATGTCAATTTTTCCATAACCGCAACTCTAAAACACCCTAATACATTTCACAACTAACAATGGATGGTTTACAATTAAGAGAGAATAAATGATTTGATGATTGGTATTGGTAAATCTGATTGGCTGTCTGCATTTTTTTTTTTTAAGGATAAAGATAGACTCACAAGAAGTTACAAATACAGTACAGAAACATCCTGAGTGCCTGTCCCCCAGTTTCCCCAGTGGTGGCATCCGAGGGAAGTATGGTACGTATCAAATCCTCCAGGAAACTGACATGGCACATGCAATCCACCAAACTGCAGACCTGACTCAGAACTCCCTGGGTTTTACAGGTATTCACCTCACAGCAAATATCAAAACAACTTACCACTGGACTAAAATGTAAATTTCCTAAAGTTGTTTTTTACTTTAAAGAGAGACTGTATGAAGGGGGAAACACCAGCAGAAGAAAGGGAAAGAATCTTAAGCAGGTTGCATGCTCAGGACAGAGCAGCTCAGTCCCACAACTGCAAGATCATGACCTGAGCCGAAATCAAGAGTCAGGCGCTCAACTGACTGAGCCACCTGGGAGCCCCCAATTTCTTAAGGTTTTATGCAAACATAAATTATACTTAGCTGACACTCAATAGAGAGGGACTTTCTGAAACTAAAACTGGGGAAACAGAAAAATCTACCTATATTAGAATCCCCCTCTCTTCTCCCCCTCTCTGCTCCCTCTATACGTGTGTATGTATATGCATATTTATCTGTACACACATACACATACACACACACACATACACACACACACACACACACAAACACAACTTAAATGCAAAGCACAAACCCAGCAGCTAGCAGCTTTGAAATAGCTAAAGCAGCCATGATTAGAAAAATCCTAAGACCCCTGGGGTGGGCTGCCTGCTGCCCCCTCCCAGTAAAGGTCTGTCCACAGCCTCATCTCCAGAACTGTGAATGCTATCATCTTGCATTTGGAAAAAGTCTTTGCAGATGCAATTAAATTAAGGACACTGAGAAGAGGAGATATTCCTAAGTTATCTGAAGGTCCCTCAATCTAATGACAAGTGTCCTTTCAAGAGACACACGGGGGAGACAGAGAGGAGAGGAGACAATGCAACCAGGAGGGAAGAGACCGGAGGCCAAGGAACACCTGGAGCCCTGGAGCGGGCAGGTGCAAGCACGGGAGGAGCACGGCCCCACCGGATGTCCCACTTCCAGCCACCAGAGCTCTGGGACAATAAACTTCTGTTGTTTTATTTTAAGCCAACAGGTTTGTAGTAATTTGTAAAGCAGCCACAGGACGCAAATGTACTCCTCCCTGCAACGAAGAGAACGGGCGCGAAACATGCGATCAAATAATCCCTTCCAAATACTGCTGACAAAACTACTGCCAGATGCCACGTGAATCGTGGGGACTCGGAAGCAAGAGGGACGGACACAGGGCCATGTGCCACGGAGCTCCTTCCCACGGCTCTCAGCGGGCCCAGAAACGGGGCCGGCCAAGCACCGAAATTCCCACAGTAGTTCACCAGCCTCTGGGCCAGGACCGGCGGACACAGCGATGCACCAAGGCCCCAGTCATCACTCAAGATGCCGTGCGGGGTGCCCTTCCCATCAGAAGGAGGTGGCATAAGCCTCAAACGCCCATCCTGCCTGCTTGCCAGTCCAGGAGGCACAACTCACTGACCTTCCCGACACTTCTAGCTTTCTGCAAGAGCCAGACTTTAATATCCGTTTCCGGGCTCTGGAGCCAACATTCCCTTAACAGCGACATGAAATGGAGCCTTACACACCCTAACTGGTTTTTCCAGTGTCCTTTCCCTTCTCCGAGGGAAAATACAGCCAGCTCTGGGATGAGGCCGGAAGCCTAAGGGTCATCACTCTGGCTTTCCAGGTGCTCCAGGCCCCAATTAACACTGACCCCGGCTCGGGCACACTGAGGCCCCTCACACCCCATGCAGGGCAGTTTTGAGCAGGAACATAACAAGGGGCAGCGAATCTGGGATGGGGAGCTAATGAGCGGGGCCCTGGGTCTGGGGCTACAGCAGAGGCCGGCCCCCGAGCCTCCCCACCACCTCTGCGGTCTCCTCGTCCCCTCCTCCTGCACACACACTCTCCGGGGCCCCTCCCTCCCATTCCTGCCTGGACGCCAGCCCTGAGGACGGACCTCCCCACGCCCAGATCTGCTCTCACACGGCGCCATCAGAAGGCCAACGTCCACGATCACACACACAGATCAGCACGGTCATGAAAGCTGAGCTGGGGGCACCTCTCCGCCTGGCCAGCATCATTACGGGGCGTGGGCGGGAGCCGTGGGAAGAGCTCCGTGAAGGCACACGTTCTTCTTGCTACTATACTGCTTGACCCACAGTAGACACGCCGCAAGTGTGTGCCTGAAGGTGACTTCATATTCTCCGTGATGCTCTTCTGTGCCTGGACTGTATACAGGGTTTGCAAACCTGAGACACGCTCTGGCCCTCGAAGGCTAGCAGTCTTCTGGGTTACATCCCAGTACTCCTATAAGGCAGAATTTAGAAAATCTTCCTAAGAGATAACAGAGACCCAAAGTCAGGCAATACTCGCAGAGAATGGGGGTGAGGGGGCTGGGAGGGGGGGAAGGGTGACAAAAGGGTTGAACTAGGAGATAACACATTTAAGATGGACTTTGAGGAGTACACAGGATGTCCAGGGCAGAAGGGATGAATGAGTAATTAATACTAAGCAAAGCTGAGATGATGTGGCAGGAGGGGAGAAGCGTGCCTCGGGAACAGTGACAGGCAGCTCCCATTCACTGGGTGCTCACAAGTCAGACAGCCTGTGACGTGGGCAGCTTGGGATCGTGGGCCCTGCTGAGAGGAGGAGGCAGAGGTCCCCTGACTTGGGCATGCTTGGAAGTGGCAGGGCCAGGAGCAGAAACTACATCTGTCTCCAGATCCTACCGCATCCTCGGGTGGCTGTCATGTGCTGGGCAGGGGACATCTGTAATAGGGGGTGTAGGGGACATGATCCTCTCTCAACCTCTCTTTTCTGGGAGGTATCGGTTTGCCTACAGCATCTCATGGCTTAGAGACCATCCCCATCCCAAGTTAAGATGGGTTTTTCCCCTTCCGTCTTCTCTCTAGGATTAGCAATAAGAGGATTCCCAGCATGACCAAATCCACTTGGGAGGTGGATCCTGCACAGGGCATGTTGGCCCCATTGCCTAGTCTATAAAATACTCTGTTTCCCACATTCTTAACAGCCTGGGAAGAAAAACAAGTACTATAGGAAATGGTAGTGAAAGTATGTTCTAATTCCAAAAACATAAAATGTGGCAAAAGAAAAAGAAGTTGGCCCTAGAATCAAGGAAATAAAGTCATAAGTAACTATCATTTAGTTTCTGTACAGCCACAAGCCAGGACACTGCCAAGCCTGTTAACGTGCATTATCCGACTTGGTCAATAGTCTCATGAGGAAAGCCCATCATTGCTCCCACCTTATAGACAAGGACATTAAAATTAAGATCCAGAGACACTAAAATTCTTAGTGAAGATCAAGCCTGGGTTTATCAGAGTCCAAAGACTGATCACTTAGCCAAATACTCCATCCAGTCCCAAAGGCTACAAAAGTACCTTCTGGTTCTAACATTCAAGGAGTCCATTCTCTATTTCCTCCCGAATTTCTTCACATTCATCTTATTATATGACCCTCTCCCACACACCTAAACCCTCCCCCTTCCTTTAAGGCTCAAATCCCTAATATCCTATGATGCACCTGCTGAATCAAGATGGCTTTCAAAGTCTAGTGGTCATGTAACCACACTGTGGCATGAGGTCGAATGTTTGTTTCCTGATGATAAACTAGTCTCCCTGAAACACTCCATTCAAAATAATCCAGGGACACCTGAGTGGCTCAGTCGACTGAGCATCCGACCTGACTTCAGCTCAGGTCATGATCCCAGGGGTCGTGGGATCGAGCCCCGTGTCAGACTCTGCTCTGAGTATGGAGCCTGCTTAGGATTCTCTCTCTCCCTCTGCCTCTCTCCCCAACTCATGCACTCTCTCTCTCTCAAATAAAAAAATAGGGGTGCCAGGGTGGCTCAGTCAGTTAAATGTCTGACTTCGGCTCAGGTCATGATCTCAGGGTTTATGGATTTGAGCCCTGCATAGGGTTCTGTGCTGACAGCTCAGAGCCTGGAGCCTGCTTCGGATTCAGTGTCTCCCTCCTGCTCTGTCCCTCCTCGGCTTGTAGGTTCTCTCTCTCAAAAATGAATAAGCATTAAAAAATTTAATAAATAAAACTTCAAAAATAATAATAAAATAAAATACTCTGAAAATGTAAGGTTATAGTTACTAAAATAATGTAATTTGGCATGGAAACAAACAGCCTAAGAGAAAAGAATAAAAAAGCCAGAAATAGACTTTTAGATACTTAGAAACTTGATCTATGACAGTGGGAAAAGACAGACTTTTTAAGAGTGTGGGATAACGGGTTATCTATATGGAAAAAACACATCCCCTTCTCATTGCATATATAAGTCAATTCAGTTAATGAAAAACATAAAATAAAAGGAAAATCTTAACATTTCTAGAGAAAATGAGATAATTTTAGGACTATGGGGTAGGAAAGGTTTTTTTAAGTAGACACAAATACACAAAGGAAAAATTATGTCCTTTATATTATATACGAAAACCATGACACCATTTATACCGAGACACTGTTGAAAGTGCCAAGGGTGTTAATAATTATGCAGTCTCTCTGAGTGGGGGTTGACCTGGAGAACTGGGCTATAATGATCACTCTAGCAAGAGAAAATGATCGACAAGTGAACAGACACTCGTCTCTACAAGTATGTGGGGTGATGCACGTAAGGTAAGCTGCCATCTTACGTCCATGGCGGGGGCAAATGCTACAGTCAGAAGACATTGAGTGCAGTGCTGATTCCAGGGTGGAGAATGGGGACTTGGGCACTGCTGATGGAAGCATGGTGGTGGAGAAGATTCCGGCAACAGGGCTTTGTTAAGGATGCACACACCCTTCAGCCAGGCAAATCCAATTCTACAAGCATATCCGAAAGAAGCACGTGACGCACATCAGGAGATGGACAAAAACTGCTCAATGTGTCGTTGCTCGTTATGGGGAGAAACTCAACAACTGTCTACGCAGCACCAGGAAGAGAGATCCGTTAATGCTATTCTTTGACTTGGAATGCAAGGGCACGCAGCACTGAAAATGAGCACTCTAGAGACACATACCAACGTGGAGAAATCTCCGAGTCATAATATTGAGCAAAATAAGGCACACGGTAGGGGCGCCTGGCTGGCTCAGTCAGTTAAGCGTCCGACTTCGACTCAGGTCATGATTTCACAGTTCGTGGGTTCAAGCCTTGTGTTGGATTATGTGCTGACAGCTAAGAGCCTGCAGCCTGCTTCAGATTCTGTGTCTCTTTCTCCCTCTGCTCCTCCACCTACTCATGCTCTGTCTCTCTCATAAATAAATAAACATTTAAAATAATTTTTTAATTTAAAAAAAAAAGAAAGAGGGAAAATTAGAAGCAAATTCAGCAAGGTTGCAAATTGTGTTGGGCACATGAATATTTGCTCTCCTACTCTCTGTAGTACTCCACTGATCTGAAACTCACACTCACACTAACGGAGAAGAGGAAAAAACTCTTGGAGCTGGCTGTCATCTTCACTGCATTTCGGTTGTGTGTGTGTGTGTGTGTGTGTGTGTGTGTGTGTGTGTGTGTTCTGACTCCGACTCCCCCTCCCCTGCCACCACCTCAGAGGGAGGACCCCTCAGGCTCCATTACTCAGTAGTCACCCTACACCCCCCACTGCCATCTGTGCCCAGTGACGTGCTGGGTGCAAGGCGTTCCAAGATGCTAGCAGGGCAGTGTCCCCACCCTCATTCACACACTACCCCACAGCTCCGCCACTGACATGAACTGCCTGTGAGTGAGGATCCTAATTATTTCATCAACTCACCTTTTAAACTAAGTTTTGGAAAGTGTGTATCATACCTGCATACAGAAAACCATCATCACATACCAGAGATAAACAGTAACTGAAACATTACAGAGATACGCACCTACCAGTGTTCCTCTGCATACCCCAGTTCCTTTGGGGAGCCTGTTTGGAGCCTGAGCTCAGAGTTGGACCCACTACCACCATTGACTGCTGGGTCAATCACTCTGTGAACCTCAGATTCCAGGTCTCAGAAATGTGGGCGCGGATGGTATTTAAAGCAGAGGGTGGTCACAGGACTGAAGGTGCACCCCGTGGAGAGGGGCATAGAGGTCTCTGGCTGAATCTGAAACCCCTCTGCAGTGAGACCTCCTGGGGGAACAGCATAGCAGTGCCCTGGTGTGGTCTGTCCACCCCCAAAGCCTTCAGGGCAATTCCCTCCGTCATCCCTGGCCCCACCCTCTCTGGTGGAGCAATTAAAAGCCTTTGAAAGGCTAAAAGGTAAGGAGCCCCTGGGTTGGCACTTGGTGATGAAAACTAGCCCTCCACAGGAGGCCAGGCTGAGCTGGAAGAGGGGCAGGCACCAGCTTCACATCCACCTCCCCACCTTGACCTGAGGAGCCCTGGCCACCTCTACCACCTTGGCACTCCAGCTTCAGCCCTCAGGGAGCACTGGGGGCTTCCCAGCTGAGGCTCAGTAGGGAGCTGGGCCACCATCCCCAAGGATGGTTTGGACCCTGCACAGCGGGCCCAGGCCATTCCAAAGGGTGTAGAACCCTCCCTCTCCCTGACCCTCAAGACCATGCCCAGCCTCCGCCCCTGCCCCTTTGCCCTTCCTCGCCTCCACCCTCCCCCAGCACTGGCAGAAATGGAAGAGGGGGGGGCAAGGGCTCTATGGGGTAGGAGAGCAACTTCTTTTCCAAGGAAAACATACACCTGGCTCTTCACACTGCACTCCGTCCAGACAAGTGCTCAGCAGACCTTCCTCTCCCCATTCTTCCCTCCCAATCCGTGGTATCTAATGCCTTCTAGCCCCGGCATCAGCCAACTTTCCACCCAAAGGGCCAGATGGAACTACATTCAGCCTTGTGGGCCACGAGGTGTCTGTCACAACTACTCGACTCCTCGAATGGGTGTGGCTGTGTTCCAATAAAACTTTATTTATGGACACTGAAATTTGACTTTGTATATAATGTTCACTCTTTCTGCTGACCTCTTCCTCCCTTCCAACTTCTGTGGATGCTTCGCGGCTTTGCCCCTTGGCTTTCTCGAGGGAGGCCTAAGTGGGAGCTCCTCAGCTAGGCCAGAAGCTCGAGGACAGAACAGCTACTGGTTCACCGGAACCAGATTTGCACACACACAGACATACACATTCACATTCCACCCCTTTGTACAGGAGTGGCGTGTGACAGGCACAGAATTAATGGTGGCAGATTTTGATATTAAAGTCCCTAGAACAAGTAACAGAGCTGGAGCCTGGCAGCCACAGCAAGAGCAGGAAGAGGTGACTAGCCTCCCTGATGGTCAAAGAAATGCCAAATGGCAATAATGCAATGCTGGTTTCATCTATCAGACTGGCAAAGATCAAACCAACTGCTAGCATCCCCAAAGGACAAACCACGGGGCTGGACTCTCAAACACGCTGGCATGGAGTTGGGAGAGGTTACGTCACAGCCTATGGGCCATTTTGACAATACCCGTCCATGTGGAAGATACACACAATCCAAACCCCCCAACCACGAAGTTGCTGAACAATATGTGCACGAAGTAACTGCACTTTTATTTTTAAGTGTTATAGGTGTCCTCTTATATTTCTGAGTCTAATACACGCTGTCTAACAGCAGACAGAAAAGGATCCTTCCCTCTTAAATTATATACGTCTTTAGCACTAACATTGTTGAAGACTAGAAATATATTACATGTGAACTTGACAACCATAAAACAAACAGTAGGGAGTGCCTCACACTGTTCCAGGCATGTAGCAGATGCCCTCAGTGACCGTGGTTGGTATTTTTTTCCCCAGTGTCAGGCCAGTATCCAGAACCCAACGAGACAGGTGGACATGTGGGGAAAAGTCTCTATCCAGTAAGCAGAGCACCAAATACATGTGGACAAGGGCAGACACAGGGAGGACCCAGCATCTAAGAGACCACCCTGACAACCCACATTATGACTGTGCCCATGTTAGAGGTGAGCATACCAAGGCCCCAAGAGATGCTGACATACCCAAGGCGATGGTGCAGGCAATGGCAGAGTCTGAGCAGCCTGTGGCCTGGCCCAAGACAGGTAAGGGGAGGGTGGCCGGGGTCAGGTCTGATGTTGGAGCAGAGCCAAGACCCTCCCGTGTACTGGCAACTTCGTGAACCTGTCTGCATTTCCCCTGCAATGCTCCTTGCAGAATGGCCCTGAGACTGAAGGAGAGAACGTTCTCCCAGCCAGGCCTGCAGGATGTGCCCAGTCAATGCCAGACCTGGCGAGCACTTGCAAAGGGCCTGAAATGTGCTCTCAGGTACCGAGCCCAACGACTCATGCACTTAGCGCTGCAGACGGACTCCTCCAGCCCTCACAGCAGCTCTGCGCACGGAGGGACCCGGCCACCCTGGCCACAGCCAGGAGACAGCCACACCTGGATGTGCCACCCGAGGCTCTTCCCCACTGTCTGGGGCGAGGGGGCCGCGGGTGACACCTCTGCTGCCCGGAGCAGGCCCAGCCCTGCCGGCCTCACCCAGGCCGCAAGCACACTCTGCCCAGTGAGCGGAACCCACAGCAGGGCCTCCTGCCCGGATCACAGTGTTCCTGAGGACAGGAGGCAATTGCCGGGGCCAGCCAAGATTTAAAGGTTGTTTACTTTCCAACAGTTACTGCTTTGGGTAATTAGCCACATAAAACATAATGGAGGCCATCGCTAGCTCCGAGAAGGGAAGTGGCCGCCAGCAGCCGGGTAGCAGGGGCAGGAGAGGAAGCACGAGCACCGCACACAGTGTCCCCCATAGGAGTCTGTCTTCTCACCGGCGTGTGGGCACTATCACGCCCGTGTGTCAACACAAGGCAGACTTCTGCAAAAAGGCTTTGCCATCAACACACCCAAGTCTGGATCGTGATGGCCTGTCACCTGTGTGACCTTGGACAGGGCTCAACCACATCTCGGCCACTTATGCCAGGGCCCAGGCACCGTGCCTGGCACACAACGGGTCCCTTACACACACAGTAAGTACGTGTGCATATGTACAAGAGTAAAGGTGTCCGTGTCCTAGAAACTCTTTAGAGAAGGGGATGTTTCCAAGGCTCAGAAAAAGGACAGAGGGGCATGTCAATGCAACACGGAGGCCAATCTGGGGGAGCCCCCACTAGCCACAAGTGGCACAAACTAGGCAAGAATTCAAAAACAATAATGTTGAATTTTAACACAGAGGATAAAATAAATATGCACAGGTCCATACTCATGTGATAAATAAGTAGATGCGTAAATGAAGGGTAGAGAAGAAAATGCTCCTTTCGACGGCAGCATTCCAATTTCCAAATGTAGAGAGAGAGAGAAATTGCTGGGAGCCATTTCCGAAGTAAGGCAGGTTTGCAAGACCTCCCACCATCAGATTGTGACCGAGTCTACGCCCACTCAACCCCCACTCAATTTCTGCTTGAGCACCAACCCCCAAGGCACCTGACTGACTGATATCAGGAGTGACTTGCCTTCTTATGCTAAAAATATGTGAATTGTACCTTGTGAAAAAACTTGTTATAGGAGTTTTTTCTTTTGTGATTATAGGAGCAAATATTACATTTCCTGAGAAAACCTGTTTTTCTCCCCCTGGAAAACAGGCTATTGACCCCTGCTTACAAAGAACTAACTCTTACCTTTGCTATGCTAAAAAACATCGCCCTGTATTTGAATGCTAAAGATCCCTTCCTTCCCCATGTGATAAGCATCTGGTCACCTACATCAATCACTATTGATAAAGGTTATGTACGAGTCTTCTACCATCTATGTTCTGGGAAATTTTTACATACCAAAGAACTTGTCATCAGAAATCATAGTCTAAGGCAACTGCCACTTCTGTTTTATACCCCATACATTTTTTCAATAAATAAAGCTGACTATCAGGTCAGAGCAGAGATGCCTGCCTGGTGAGCAGAAAGAACCTCATGGCTCTCTCGCTCCCTTTCACCAACACTGTCCATCCTTCAGGGAGCCCTGGACCTGCTGGAGCTGGAGTCCGGCAAAAATAAATAGAAAATCACCATTAAGCAAATGCAACAGTTAAAACTGGTACAAAAATGATCAGCCAAAGGATCAACTAATAGTGGGCATAAGTTTGGGGCGCCTGGGGGAGGGCTCAGTCGGTTGAATGTCTGACTTCAGCACAGGTCATGATCTCTCAAGTCTATGGGTTCAAGCTCCATGTTGGGCTCTGTGCTGACAGCTCAGAGCCTGGAGGCTGCTTTGGATTCTTTGCTTCCTTTTCTCTCTGAATCCCTTCCTCTCGCGCTCTATCTCTTGCAAAACTAAATGAACACTTGAAAAAATAGTGGGCATAAGTTTGAGGATAATCAAGGTATTAACATAGTCTCCAATTATCTCCCCCACCCCAAGATATCTATCAATTACAACAAAGGGGAAAATACCAACACCTCGCAGCAGGTTGGCACTACCACCAATGACATGAATTAGCATCATGAGCCTGTAATATGATGCACTAGGCTGGGCACAATGTCACAACTGTGGCATTCTTGCCAAAAATGCAAAACTTCAATCTCTTTATTTAAAAACATCAAATAAGAGGTGCCTGGGTGGCTCAGTCAGTTGAGCGCCCGACTTCAGCTCAGGTCATGATCTCAGGGTTCGTGGGTTCAAGCCCTGCCTTGGGCTCTGTGCTGACAGCTCAGAGCCTGGAGCCTGCTTCCGATTCTGTGTCTCCCTCTCTCTCTGCCCCTCCCCACTCAAGCTCTGTCTTCCCCCTCTTTCAAAAATAAAGATTTAAAAAATTAAAAATAAAAATAAAAACATCAAACAAACCAAAATTGAGGGCATTCTACCAAATAACTAACCAGTAAGCATTCTTTAAGTCTGAAGGTCATAGAAGACAAGAGAAGACTAAGGAACCATCCCCAGTTGCAGGGGACTAAGGAAACTAGACAACAAAATCCCACGTGGGATCCTGGATTGGATCCTGGAACAGAAAAGGTCAGCAGTGGAGACACCAGTAAAATGCAAGACTAGTAGAGGTAAGAGCCTCACATCAGTGTAAGTTCCTGGTTTCAATCACTGTACCATGTTCACTTATTTTCTTAATTTTTCAATTTCTACACCCATCATGGGGCTCAAACTCACAACCCTGAGACCAAAAGTCACATGCTCCACTGACTGAGCCAGCCGGGCACCCCCCTGTACCATGTTTATATGTGATGGTGACATTATGGGAAGCTGTATAGAATCTTGGTACTATTTTTGACACTTTGTACCTCTTAATACCCTCTGACACTTTAAGTCTAAAATGATTGTCTTCTCCCTCCCCAGAACATTCTGGATTCCCAAGTGCCACCTAAAACTGTGGATAGTAGACCTAGATGGGACCCAGGAATGGTCATGCTCATAAGCTGGGAATGACGTATCTTTTTCCTATTTTATTTCCTATTTGTTTATTGCTGGTTCATAGGAAATGCACTGGTTTTTGTATGTTTAACTTGTATCCAGCCACAGTGCTAAACTGAATCTTTATTAAAATGAACAATATGTAACTACAGCGCGTCAACCCCTTTCTAGTTAACTGGTAAATTTAACAGAAAGTTAAAGTAAGCGGTAACTGCATCTGGTTCAACTTAATACAATGGTTCTCACAGATCAATAAGCAAAAGGGCAACAGAAAAATGAGCAATGGGTAGAAACTGCCAGTCTTTTGTAAAAAGAAATGTAAACATATAAAAAGATATTTAATTGCACTCCTAACAGGAGAAATTAAGTAAATGCAAATTAAAATAAAGAGCTCATTTTCTCTATGCATATTAGGAAGGTTTCAAAGGCTGACAACATAAAGCCCGGGGGCCAATGTGTGGAAATAGGTACCCTGCTGCTCAGGCCGCAGGGGTATGAATGGTAAATTACTAAGACAAAGAACAGTAAAGAGAAAAAAAAAAAAATCTCAAAGATAAGGTCAGAACTGTGACTCATTCGGTCACCTCCCCTCTGAGACCTGCCCTGCACCACATCCTGGGCTGATGTTCCCTTTGCTGGTCAGGACTTTGGAGGGAGGAGCCAGGGTTCCTGGTCACTCGGATTCCAGCCCCCAGTATTCCGGCCCTGGGGCCCCCCATTTTCTCTCTCAGCCTCTGGTGAGATGAAGGACTTTGCAGTCCCTGCCTATGCAGACTCAACACAACCAAAACCTCTTCTTTCCCTTCACCGTAGGCCTTCCAGAAGAGCAAGTGCACGGGGACCATGTCAAGGAGCTGCATGAGGGTGGAGAAAGGGAGAGGGCGGGAGCAGCCCTGCTTACAGAGGCCCCAGGCCCTGGGCCACATCCCAGCCCATAAGCATGTGACCTGGCCTGGCCTACAGCTCCCTCCCTGGGAGTGCCAAAGCAGAGGCAGGGAATGAGAGCGCCCTGCTGGTGCAGAGAGGACCTATGTTCTCAGGAGCTTTTGGTGGCCTGTTTGCCCTCTGGCCACAGCGAGAGTGGAAGGCAGGTCCCCAGAGTGGGACAGGGAAGCAGGCCAGAGAAGTCTCGTGGTGCTCAAGCCTCTGGCTTCCGTTTGCTTCTGCCGTGAGGCTGCAGTCATGCCTTGAGGTTCCCTGCTCTGTGTGATGCCAGCAGACAGCCACCGCGGTCACCACCCGGTCCTGACACTGTCACAGAGATGGACGACAACAAGGGCTGGCTGTGAAGAAACTAGAACCTTCTTGCGTGCTGCTAGCAATGTAGTACAGGGTAGCTGCTTGGGAAAACGGTCTAGCAGTTCCTCAAATACTGAAATGGAACCCCCGCATGACCCAGAAATCCTGCCCCGAGATACATTCACAAGAGAAATGAAAACACAGGTCCACACAAAAACTTGTATATGAATATTCATAGCAGCATATTCATAAGATGCCAAGAAGTGGAAACAACCCCAAGTCTATTAACTGAAGAAAGGATCAATAAAATCAGGGTTACCTGCACAACAGAGTATCATACAACAGTGAAGAATGAAGTTCGCAACAACACAGAAGGCCCTTGAAAACACACCAGGGGGACCCAGCTGGCTCAGTCAGAAGAACATGCAATTCTTGATTGGGGTTGTGAATTCAAGCCCCACGTTGGGCGGAGAGATGACTCAAAAATAAAATATTTACGAAACAAAACAAAACGTTATGCTAAGTGAAGGAAGTCAATCACAAAAGACCACCATTTGTATCATACCATGGAACAGGCGAATTTTTAGATAGAAAGCGGACAGTGGCTGCCTACGGCTGGAGGTGGGGAGGAGGGAAGGAACGGAGACTGCTCGCTAACAGGTGCAAAGTTTAAGAGGGACAAAAAGTGTTCTATGATTAATAGGGGCGGTGGTGTGGTATATTTAGTTGAATATATTAAAAAACATGGATGGGGTACTTTAAGTGAGTGGACTATATGGTACGTGAATTGCATCCCAATAAAACTGTTTAAAACCAGAGCGGCCAGGGCACCTGGGCAGCTTGGCTGGTTGCACATCTGACTTTGGCTCAGGGCATGATCTTGCGCTTCATGATTTTGAGCCCCATGTTGGGCTCTGTGCGGACAGTTCAGACAAGGTGTCGCAGTTAAAAGAATAAAGTGACTGCGAAACAACATGCAAAAGAGGCGGGACAGCGCTGACAAAGGACACCGGCTAACACCTCTGAGAGGATACACTGCCCAGCTCTGCTCAGAGATCACACGAAGCAAAGTGACATCAGACAGAAAGGGTCACAAGACAGATACCAAGATGATGAGAGGTCGTCTTGAAGAAACTCAGCAATGCTGCTAATGTTTCCCTAAACGACCTAGAGAGAGGGAGAGACACAGAGGATTTCACAAGCCACATGGTAAAAAGCACACAAAGCACCTGAGCTTCAAACCACACGTCCGAGACCAGAGTGGCCGCTCTCTGGGGGTGGAAATGCACCTGCCGCGAGGCAGAGTCAAAGTGCTGCAGCCCAAAGCAACCCTGCCGACCCCCTCTAGATCAAGGACATACAACTCTTCAGGAACCCACCGTGTGGGGAGCATTTGCAGCTGCACAAGAGGGAGGTTTCCCCAGGTGCATGAAAGCATCAGGCCTGCACATCCAAGCCCTGGTCCTACAGGAAGGCAGCCACAGAACGGGACAGCCCAAAGCTGGGCCAGCTCCCACGAGAACACAGCGCAAGCCAGTTTGCTGGGGGTTATGCAGATGGAGTCAACTACGGGAAAAGTGGCTGAATCCAAGTCTGAAACGGAGCTTTTCTCCAAGCAGCTCCCTTGTGCCCACTGTTCCGCTCATAGCCCCGGGCAGCAGCCAAGGTCATGCAATAAATTTACCACGTTTCTGGGGTGTCTGAGTGGCTCAATCAGTTAAGGGGCTGACGTTTGATTTCGGCTCAGGTCCTAATCTCGAGGTTCGGGAGGCTGAGCCCTGGGTCTGCCCAGAGCCTGCCTGGGATTCTCTCTCTCTCCGTCCCTCCTCTACTCTCTCTCTCTCTCAAAATAAATAAACATTATAAAAATTAATTAATTAACCATGTTTCGATGCTTTGGTGTCTGGGGCCTTACAAACCCTCCTAGGGCTAGACAGTTCTCAGATTATAAACAACTAGCCTTGGGGCACCTGGGGGGCTCAGTCAGGTAAGCATCCGGCTTCGGCTCAGGTCATGATCTCACGGTCTGTGGGTTCAAGCCCCGCATTGGGCTCTGTGCTGACAGCTCGGAGCCTGGAGCCTGCTTTGGATTCTGTGTCTCCCCCTCTCTGCCCCTCCCCAGCTCATACTCCGTCTCTCGGTCTGTCTGTCAGTCTCTCTCTCTCTCTCTCAAAAATAAACAAACATTAAAAACATTTAAAAATAAATCACTAGTCTTTGTGTGTGCCTTTCACATGCAAACCAAGCAACTACTGACCACACCCCAACCACCTCCTTGCACAGCTTTCTCGCTCTTAGCCACTATTCCCCTGCCTGGGCCACTCCAGGGCCAGGCACCAGACTTGGGAGAGCTCCTATGTCCCA